>NC_136984.1:23233732-23263732 GCF_032717465.1 Coenobita brevimanus
AGTTTCCGTCTCCGATTTTCATCATCTTTGTTGAGGCTGTGCAGAACAGAGGATATTTCACTGACTCATTTTCAGCGACCTTCACCAACTTTTCAAGGTAACAGGTCCAAAAATGTCCAAAAATCACAAATTTTCAGCCTCTGTTTATTCCAAAACTAATATAGTTACATGAACATGGAGGGAAATCCCGTGATATAATTATTTTCTAAACATTCGTACGGAAAAAATCTAAAGGTCATTCATTCTTGACATTACGATATTTTGTTCACTACACTTTTCAACACTTTTATTTGATCTTCCATACAGGAAAAAAAAAAAACAGCACTTCTTGGCCCTGGAAGTTTTGTCTGAAGTATCGTAATGCCACACATGAATGACCTTCAGTTATTTTCTGTACAAATGTATGTCTGTCTATCTATCATCAGACGCTTTAACCGCGTAAGGGATGGCCACAGACAGATCGCCTCCATGACATCCTGTCTCCCGCCATTTCGGTGCCCTACTCCCAGTTGACACTCCCTTCTCTCACTTACCTCTCCATTCCATCCCTCCATCTCGGCCTCGGCCTCCACCCCTCTCCCCTCCCCATCCACCTCACTCACATACACTCTCATCGTTAGTGTCTCGCTCTCCATCCTCTCCACATGGCCAAACCTCCTCAGTGTATTTCTCCTAACGCTATCTGTCACATCCACATCCACAATACAACGCTCCCTCACTTCCACTTCCTTATTTGTCAGTGTGTCTCTCCATGTAACTGCACATGATCCTTCCAAATAACTCATTTCCACTGCTCTCACTCTTGACCTGTTTCCTTCCAACAAGGTCCTAACTTTACTTCCATACATTAGAGATGGTATTACGACAATATCATGTTGCGACTTTTTTACTTCCATGCTGATTTCCATTTTTCTTATAACTGCTTTCAAAGAACCAACAACCTTTCTTCCTTGTTGCACCCTTTCAAACACTTCACCCTCCAAACTGCCATCCATACTTATCACACTATCCAAGTACTTAAACGCACTTTCATTTTCCATTTCCTCATCATCCAATCTCATAGTACTTTCAGTGACTTTATTTCTCATGAAGACCATAATTTTACTCATCCCTACATTCACCTTTACGTTCCGTTTCTTACACACTTTCCCAAACTCATTCACGAAGCCTTCCAGTTCCCCTTCATCTTCATACAACAATACAGTATCATCTGCTAGCAACAGTACAGGAAATTTCCAAATATTACCGTCTCTCATTAGGGCCGCTCCAACATCCAATGCCCTACCTTGTAACTCATTTATAACCCCTTCCACATACAGATGGAACAGCCATGGAGACATGAAATAAACCTATTCCAATCTGATATTCAGACAGAAAAATTCACTCAGTTCACAACCGACTCGCATTGCAGTCTTAGCCCCCTCATACATACTATTCACGGCATTCGGCAACTCCAATTTACACCATATTATTACTATTTTCTACAATCCTTGTCTATCAACCCTGTCATAATCTTTTTCCAAATCCATGACTGCTGCATGCAACTTGTTTCTCTTCTCTAGGAGCTTCTCCACTGAAGACCTAAGAATGAATATCTAAGCTACACAACCTCTTCCCTTCCTAAATCCTCCCTTTTTTTCTCCATCTAATTCCTCTGTTATTTCCCTAACTCTGTCAATTAGTACCCAACCATGTACTCTTTCTATTACATTCAAATGTCTGAAAAATAATTTTATCCCAGGTTCTCCTTCCATGTTCATGTAGCTACAATAGTTTTGGAGTATATTTAGGTGGAAAATTAATTATTATTGAAAATTTTGGACCAGTGATCTTGAAACTGAGTCAAGGTCACTGAAAATGAGTCAGTGTAATATAGTCATGGTGGCCTAAACCCTCAATAAAATGATGAAATTCAGAGATGAAAAATGATGAAATAGTAATAGTAATACAAAAGACAGCAACTATCAGAAACATTTTCTGATCCCCACCTATGAGAGTAGAGTTGAGAGGCTTTTTTTTTTTTTTTTTTGTAATAATTCAAAACCCGTTGAGCAAACTGTATCCAAAAAGTAACAGACCTAGTCCAGCATCAGACAAAATCTGTCGGGACAAGAAGTGACTTACTATATTTTGTTCTGTCCTGTATGGAAGAGCAATTGAAAAGTGTGGTGTCCCAAATATCCTAATGTCACGCATGAATGGCCATCATTTTGTTTTGTTTTTTTGTCATACAAACGTTTTGAAAATGATTCTGTCACGGGATTTCCTTCCATGTTCATCTGTCTATAGTAGTTTTGGAGAAAACTGGGGTTGAAAATTCATGACTTTTGGACATTTTTGAACCTGTGACTTAGATAAGTCTGTCAAGGTCACTGAAACTGAACTGAAACAGTAGCGTGGTGTTATACATCCTGAGTAAGTATGTTGAAAATCAGAGTGGAAAAGTGCCAAAATAATAATATTAATAATAATAATAACACTACTGTAATACTAATACTAATAATAACTAGAAGACTTTAACTGTCAGAGACAGTTACTGATTCCTACCCATGAGAATATTGCTGGAGTTTTGCTTTTTGTAATAACGCAAAAACCGTTGGCCAGACTGCCACCAAAAATATACACACCCTGTCCAACACTGGACACGCCAGTTTTCAACATTTTTCAATTTATCTTCCATACAAAAAAGAAGAAGAAGAAGAAGAAGAAAAAGATGCACTTCTTGGCCTAAGAAGTGTTGTTTGGTCCCGGATCGGATATGTATACTTTTTGGGTGGCAGTTTTGCCATCGTTTTGTGTCATATAATAAAAATTCAACAACATTTTCATAGGTGGAGAGCAGTAACTGTCTTTGGCAGTTACAATCTTCTAGTTGACCTTCATCTATTACCTTTGGTGGAAATCCTTGTATCCTTCGGTAATTTTATTATTATTGTTCTCCACCTATTAACATGGATGGAGATCATTGTACCTGTCATTATTTTTATTATCATTATTGTTTCCCCCCAGAGCGGTTGCGCTCTTAGCCTTTTAAAATAGTTGTCCCTGTTTAAAAGCAGAGGAAAACCTGGAGAGCGTCAGTGACTAATTCAAGCGGTTATATAACCCAGAGATTACTTTCTCTTTAATAATTCTTATTATTAATAAATTAAATGCTACTTTGTTTAACCCTTGTGGACAACTATACTGTAAATACATGTAAATACCTAGCAAATTTCCATTGACCTACTCGTAACTGCACTTGCAGGGTGAGAATGAAGTGCCTCTCGTGAAAAACGAATGAGGGTTTAATACATATTTACATAGATAAAGAGAATATTTGGCTTTAGTTTAATTAAAACTAAAATTAAGTTAGATTCACCTTGTATATATCATGAAGTAATATTACTGTATTTAGTCTTGTAATTAATAGTTGTCATCTGTACAGTCCTATGAGGGAGAAGATGCTCGCCATGTTCCTAAGCCCGTTGAAGTAGCACTGCTGCTAAAGCAGGTTCAAGTTGCACGTTGTAAATTACGCACTAAAGGACGTTTGGATGCCCAGGCAACCGACCAAAACATCAGGCTCGTCGTCATCTGTTGTCCGACTCATTCTAGCTAAGTAACCTATGATTTGGCCAAATCTCAGGGAATTAGCTAAAAGGTAGGAGAACAATTACAGGTGAGTTGAAATATCAATTACACCTAAACCTCCAAAGAGATCTATGTGAATTTACGTAAGATCGTGTTAGACTAACACTCGTCAGAGAAAGGAGTGTATAAAAATTTCTGACAATTATTATTCCATTACTTTTCTCCACCGATTTTCATCATGCCTAGTGAGGATGTACAGCACCATGACCCTGATACACTGACCTAGTTTCAGTGATGTATTAAGTGATTATTAAACACAATAAAAAAAACTAGCAGCACAACTGGTGGATGAGTCTGGAAGACTGTGTAAGAAACGGAATCTAGAGGTGAATGTACTGTAGTAAAGTGATGGTCTTTGAGAGAGGTGAAGTCAGTGAATGTACAGTGAGGTTGGATGATGAGGATATGGAAAATGTGAGTACGTTTAAGTACTTGGGGAGTGTAATGAGTAAGGATGGAAGTTTGGAGGCCGAAATGCTTGAAAAGGTACAACAAGGAAGAAAGGTTGCCGGTTCCTTGAAAGCAGTGATAAGAAACAGGGAAGTGAGCATGGAAGTGAAAAAACTACTACATGACAGTATTGTGATGCCAACTCTAACGTATGGAAGTGAAGCTTGGACGTTATTGGAAAGACACAAGTCACGAGTGAGAGCAGTGGAAATGAGTAATTTAAGAGGAGCCTGTCGAGTCACATGGAGAGACAGGCTGACAAATGAGGAAGTGAAGGAGCGTTGTGGTGTGGATGTGAATGTGATAGGAAGCGTTAGGAGGAACACACTGAGGTGGTTTGACCATGTGGAGAGGATGAAGGGTGAGAGACTGGCGAGGAGAGTGTATGAGTGAGGTGGAAGGGGGGAGAGGAAGGGGGAGGCCGAGGATGAGATGGAGGGATGGAGTGGAGAGGTATATGAAAGAGGGGGGTGTGCGTTGGGAGCAGGACAGTGAAATGGCGGGGGACAGGGCAACGTGGAGGCGATTTGTTTGTGGCCACCCCGCACGGGATTAAGGCACCTGGCAATAGACAGAAAGATAGACTACTGCCAGGGCCATATACCACCTGACAAAAAGGTAAAATACGCCATGAAAAATAAAATTTTTCATACTAGAACAAAGTTGATATCCCCATGTAGAAATATCCGCGTTGCATGACGTAATAATGGTCATATCAGCAACATCTGCTTGGACGCAGGTGGTGTGTGTGTGTGTGTGTGTGTGTGTGTGTGTGTGTGTGTGTGTGTGTGTGTGTGTGTGTGTTACAACATAATAATTCATCAAGTATCAATTGCCTACTAAATTGGTAGGAAGCCCACCTTGTAAAGAAAACTAAAAACGTCAGTGAAATAGCCCTTGGCTCCTCCAGGTATCGAGGACAGGCAGTATGCACCATTCCAACCCCCCCCCCCCCTTATGCCTATGGAGGAATTTCTGACATAGGTCCCCCAGACAGCAAGTGATTGACAGCCAGGGGAACAAGGCTATCATCACAATACGGCTGAGTCCCACCCACCACACATCAGGATCCCATGAGTAAGTCGTGAGTGCCCAATGTAAAGACGGGCAACAGACACCTTCAATCGCTGAGGCATGGAAGAGAGATCCCTTGGTACAACTGGTCTGTGAAAAATTTCCTTCAATTTGCTATGTGCAACAGCATCCCATTGTCTCTGGCAATAAGTACGTATCACACACTTCAAGGAAGGCGTCATATCAGAAGCAGGTAGCGGGTAATTGATAGGGCGCTGCCGAGAGGATACAGCTTTATCTAATATATCCGGCCTTTCATTACCCCCTACACCAACATGAGTTGGAGCCCAACAAAACTGGATATGACTCTGTGTCAGGAAAAGCCCAAAGGGCACTTACAGAATCACTATAATTGTAAAAGAAGTCTTCTCATGTCTTAAATCACCAGAAGAACGAAAACAACAGCAGTCAGTTCCACAATTAAAATAGAGGATCTTGAGGAAGACTTCCTCCCTTTATATACATAATTTGAGAAAACCATCCAAAACCCGACACCAGTATTTAACACTGGGCCATCTGTATTATACAAAAACGGTGTCTCTGTTATTGGAAAAATGATAAAAAAACAGCTGATTGAAAGCTAGAGAAGTGATAAAAGACTTGGTACAGTCAGTATTTCTGCGCACTTGCATCTATGGAAGGAACCATGGAGTGACCCTTGGGAGTTGGACAGAAGAGACAGGCACTGCAGACAGACCTATATCTCCCCTAATCTGCCTGACTCTATAGCCAAAGGGATGCGGGGTGCGAGGATGCAAAACATAATACTTAAAAAAATGACTGTTGTGAGACACAAACAGTGGTGAGTGGGTCTTGCATACTTCTCACAAGGTTGCAGCACTGAATGATTAATGACTTGCGCTATAGATCTAGGGGAAGCATGCCAGCCTCGACCAAAAACTAGGAATAGGGGATGATTGGAAAGCATCTGTTGCAAGACACAAACCAGGATTATGCAGAGGTTGGAGAACATGAGGTCACAGAACGGTAGCAGAGGAGTACACCTTGCAACTGTAGTCATGTTTAGATCCCATTAAGGCTTGATACAGGTGTACAAATATCTTCTGATCATCACCCCACGAGGTGCAAGATAGTACCCTCCACAAACTGGCAAACAAGATACTCTTAGAAGTTTCAAATGCAAAACTTATGTCGACAATGAAATATTAAGCCAAGAAACTTGTTCTCTTCCACGCACTGTAGACGGCGCCCACTTAGAAATAAAACACGGTCTGGGTGAACTCCTCGTATTCTATGAAAATACATTGCCATATTCTTGCTTCAAGAAAACCGGAAACCTCTCTGTTTCGCCCAGTCAGCGACCCTGTCCAATGCTAGCTGCATTCTCCTCTCAACTGCACAAATCCGGGATCCAGCAAACCATAATCACTAGGTCATCCACATAGAGGGAAGAAGACACCCCCTCTGGCAGGGAACCTATTTCCAGTATGCTGTTTATGGCAACCGCAAGTAAAGGAACACTGAGCACAACATCCTGCTCCTGAATTCGAAGGACAGAAAGTGAAGAGACTTGAAATTTGGGATCTGACAAGATATCATTCATTCATTCATTGCCAGACGCCATGTATCCCAGACGGGGTGACCAGGGGCTTAGAGTTAATTGTTTTACAGGGAAGGGCACTAATCCTCCACCAACTCCACTTGACACGTAGGAAGAACGTTGTGCCAACAGCATCTGGTGTTCCCAGGCGGTCACCCATCCAAGTACTAACCAGACCCAACGTTGCTTAACTTCGCTGATCGGACGGGAAGCTGTGTACTCAACGTGGTATGGCAAGATATAATTTCAAAATTTTGAAGCTGACTCAGAATGCCATGGTGCCATGCCATAGCATATCTTTTTTCCAGATCAAATAACACAGCCACAAGATCTTGTCGAGATGCAGACGCCTCATATATTGCTGACTCTAAGTCTGATGAGGTTGTCTGATGTACATTGCATTGTACGATACTCTCTTTGTGATGAGAGAAGAAACTATTTTTCTCTAGATACCAAACGAGGCTCACACTAACCATCTTCTCAAACAGTCTGCATGCACAAGATGTCAAACAAGTTGGGTGATAATTAATGACAGTACAATGATCATTACCTGGCTTAGGAAATGGGAGGTAGATGGGGGCGCCCGTCATCCACCCACTTAGTGTAGCGGTACTCTATTTTAGGGTGGCTCTACATTGAGTGACAATCCATATGATTTCCTGAAAACCAGAAAATCATTTACAGTGCTGGGTGGTAACTTTATAACCTACCAACACGTATTCCCTCCGTGACAACAAGTGGGTTAAGGGAGGGTTAGTACCCCACCCTGGAAAACAACTAACTAAAAATATGAACAAGAACCCCCGGACCAGGACTGACCAACAGGTGACGACTAAGACTCGAACAAAGGACATAGTACAGACTGCGACATGAAATGTAAGAAGTGTCAGTGATGAGGTGAAAGAGAGTGAGAGAGAGGGAGATTGTCCAGGTGCTTGAGGATGCAAAAGTGGATGTATGTGGAATAAATGAGACAAAACAGAGAGGTGAAACTGTGAGAAAATGGGAGTATGGATGTGGTATGTGTGCAGGAGTAGGTGAGAATGAGAGGGCAAAGGAATGAGTTTGTATTGTTGTGTGCAAGAGATGGAAGGAGAATATAAGCGAGTATGAATTCCTCGGCTCAAGGATTGTGTTGGTAAGATTGAATGTTGGATTACAAATGTGGGCGATTGTGTGCGTATGTATGTGCCAATGCAAGATCGTGCAAGCAGAGTGAAAGAAGAATTCTGGACAAATGTGGAAGTGTGGATGGGAAAGTCTGAAAGGAATGAGAGAGTGTTTTTGTTTGGAGATATGAATCGAAATGTAGGGCATGTGAAGGTGGGTGGAGCAGTTGGAAAGTGGGGTGTGCCTGCAGAAGTGGAAGAAAATGGCAGTACTCTGGTGGACGTTTGTGTAGGGAGGGGGTTTGTGATAGCCAATACCCTCTTTAGACACGAAATGATCCACAGGTATACATGGCGAGTGATGAGTCTGGTGGGTGGTGAATGTATAAATGGAAGACAGTGATTGGTTATGTGAGTGTGGATGATAGAATGAGGTGTGTAATGGATCCAAGAACATACAGAGATTGGAGGAATTGACTTTCTGACCACCAAATGGTGATGGTGACAGTCAGTGTTTAAATGAAATGGAGGGGTAGGAGAAGGGAGGGACTGGAGGAAGTAGTCCATACAAGGAGGGTAGAAATGTTGCAAGAGGCTGGAGAAAAGTCAGAATTTAAGAGAGATGTGGAGGAACGAATGGGTAAATATGATTTGGAGTAGATGGGGGACGTGGAAGGTAAGTTCAAGATATTCACAGAAGTCTGTGCACAATGTGAGGTGGTATGTGGGATGACGGGAGGACGAGAGGGGGTGCAAGGAAGAGCATAGTGGAACGAAGAGGTGAGACAGGCTGTGACGCAAAAGAAGAAAGCATGTAGTGTGTGGATGAGAAACAGGGACATGAAGGAAGTTGAGAGGCGGATGAGAGAGAGAGTAAGAAGAGAGTGGATAACGAATTTGGAAGGAATTTTAGCGTAAAGTGGAGGCAATGTAAGAAGATGTTCTGGATAGAGGCAAAGAGAGTTAGACAGCATGATGAAGTAAGCCGGGGAGTGAAAGATAAAAATGGCAGATTGCTAGAGGAGAAGGGAAAAAAAGTGAGCAGATGGAGAGAAAACTTTAAGGAATTGTTGAACTTAAGAAAATGAATGCAAATGTTCTGGATATAGGCAAAAAGAGTTAGACAGGATGATGAAGTAAGCCGGGGAGTGAAAGATAAAAATGGCAGATTGCTACAGGAGAAGGGAGAAAAAGTGAGCAGATGGAGAGAAAACTTTAAGGAACTGTTGAACTTAAGAAAATGAAAGCAGTGTAGGGGTGAAAGTGGCGGGGGAATGGCCGGGAGAAGGAGGGAGGTGAGAAGAGTGGAAGAAATCAGTAGAATGGAAGTAGTGTAAGTAATGAAGAAAGTCAAAATGGAGAAAGCCCCAAGAATTGATGGAAATGTGGTGAAATGCTGAAGCATGGAGGAGAGTAATAGAATAGATATGAAGAACGTGCATATTGGCCTGGAAGGAAGGTAGAGTCCCAGGGGATTGGAAATTAGGTATAATTATTCATCTGTACAAAGGAAATGGGAAAAAAAGTGTGTGATAATCATAGGGGCATTTGTCTTCTTGGTGTAATAGGAAAAGTATCTGGTTTGATATTTATTGACAAAGATAGGGAAATAACAGAGAAATTAGTTGGAGAAGAACATGGAGGTTTTCGAAGGGGAAGAGGTTGAGTAGATTCGATATTCATTCTTAGGTCTTTAGTGGAAATGTTTCTAGAGAAGGAGAAGAAGTTGTATGCGAGCTCCATGGATTTGGAGAAAGCAAATAACAGGGTGGATAGACAAGGAATGTGGAATGTGCTAAGAATACATGCAGTAAATGGGAAGTTATTCAATGGGAAGTTATTCATTGCCGTGAAGAGTATTTATGACGGGGCTCAGGCTGCAGTACGTGTGGATTGTGAACTGAGTGAAATTTTCTATTTGGACTGAAACAGGGATGTGTCATGTACCCATGGTTGTTCAATCTGTATATGGATGGGGTTATAAAATAGATACAGGTAGAGCAGTGGAAGTTGGAGGGACCCTATTGAGAGAGGGCAGTGTTTGGAAACTCCCAGCACTGTTGTTTTCTGATGGTACTGTATTGTTAAGTAAAGACGAAGAGGAACTACAAGGCTTGGTGAATGAACTTGGGAGATTGTGTAAGAAACGGAATCTATAGGTGTATGTAGGGAAGAGTAAAGATATGGTCTTCGAGAGGAATGAAGCCAGTGAATGTACAGTGATGTTGGATGAGGAGGAAGTGGAAAATATAAGTGTAATTAAGTACTTGAGTAGAGTTGTGAGTTAGGATGGAAATTTAGAGGGTGAAGTGCTTGAAAGGCTACAGCAGGGAAGAAAAGTTGCTGGTTCTTTGAAAGCAGCGATACGGAACAGAAGAGTGAACATGGAAGTAAAAACGTCGCTGCATGATAGTATTGTGATACCAACCCTAACGTATGGGAGTGAAGCTTGGACCTTGATGGAAGGGCACACGTCAAGAGTGAGAGCAGTAGGAATGAGTTATTTGAGAGGAGCATGTGGAGCTACGTTGAGAGACACTGACAAATGAGGAAGTGAAGGGGCATTGTGGTGTGGATGTGGATGTGATAGAAAGTATTAGGAGAAATTCGCTGAGGTGGTTTGGCCATGTGGAGAGAATGAAGAACGAGAAACTAACGAGGAGAGTGTATGCGAGTGAGGTGGATGCGGTGAGAGGGAGGGAGGCCAAGGCTGAGATGGAGGGATGGTATGGAGAGGTTTATGAGAGAGGGCAGTATGAGCTCGGAGCAGGGCAGCAAAATGGCGTTATACAGGATGACATGGAGGCGATTTGTTTGTGGCCATCCCATACGGGATTGAGGCGTCTTGTGATAGATAGATAGAGAATGATCTTTACCCAGCTTAGGAAATGGGAGGACTACTGTGTAACCATCTTCTTATTACTTCCTCCCATATCCTGTGATAAATATCTGATAAAAATAGAGAATCGTATGGTCAGTGGTGAATCATAGCATAATGAATGTCATCAGGTCCAAGAGCAGAGTCAGTACACTGCTGGGGAGCAGCACAAAGTTCGTGGAGAATGAATATAGCATTTTAAGGTTCTCCTCTAATAGATAAAAAGGAAATACCTAACCTCTCCCGTTGATGGCAAAAGAAGCTAAATGGCATGGTGGGATCTGATTTGGAAACATAAAAGTGTCTGCCAGGGCTGAAGCTACCTTAGGGGAGTTGGATACAGAAGACCCTTGGAGTTTAAGTACCAGGGGAGAAGGTGAATACTTGCCTGTTATTTTCCTCACCTTCTTCCAGATCATTGGTAAAGGAGTCGACGAGGAGACACGTGAGGCACGGGTTCTCCATGAGGTGCGACGTGAGTTTTTCAGAACACGGCGATAACGAACTTTCTTAACCCACAAACGCATGGTACCATTTGTTAAGTTTATTTTCACAAATTTATCTAAATATGACCTAAAACTACCATTTATGTATAAATTATAGTTGTATCTTCCTTCATTATGAAGTTCTGAAGTGCCCACTTAAATGGGCTCCATGCAATAGTGATATCAGGAACTTATTCTGAAGTGCCCACTTAAATGGGCTCCATGTAATAGCGATATCAGGAACTTATGAAGTAAAGGTAGAAAACCATGACACAAAATTTTATTTTGATTAATAGTATTGTTTTCAATACTTCTATCTATCTATTGCCAGACGCCTCAATACCGTTCGGGGTGGCCACAAACAAATCGCCTCCACGTCGCTCTGTCCCCCGCCATTTCACTGCCCCGCTCCCAACTCACACACCCCTCTCTCATATACCTCTCCACCCCATCCCTCCATCTCATCCTCGGCCTCCCCCTACCTTTTCCCCCCTCCACCTCACTCATATACACTCTCTTCGTCAGTCTTTCACCCTCCATCCTCTCCACATGGCCAAACCACCTCAGTGTATTCCTCCTAACGCTTCCTATCACATCCACATCCATACCACAACGCTTCTTTATATCCTCATTTGTCAGCCTATCTCTCCATGTGACTCCACATGCTCCTCTTAAATAACTCATTTCCACTGCTCTCACTCGTGACTTGTGTCCTTCCAACAACGTCCAAGCTTCACGTCCATACGTTAGAGTTGGTACCACAATACTGTCATGTAGTAACTTTTTCACTTCCATGCTCACTTCCCTGCTTCTTATCACTGCTTTCAAGGAACCAGCAACTTTTCTTCCCTGCTGTACCCTTTCAAGCACTTCACCCTCCAAACCTCCATCCTTACTCATCACACTACCCAAGTACTTAAACGTACTCACATTTTCAATACTTAATAATGAAAATTTCATAACTGACCAAACCATAAAGAAACAAAAACATAATAACTATTTCCATATAACCTGGAAGACAATGAGAAATTCCAAAGATACATTACAATGTTGATTCAAAACTGAACACAGAACATTTCTAGCCCTCACTATCGTAACACAAATTCAAAACGTATATGGTATATGATAGGTATTTGCAAGAACACTCTTTGAACATTGTGCTAACAACTTCTGACTCTAGAAATACAAGCCTACTTCTTTGTATGATACTCAACCCAGCACTGAATATGCAAGGCTACATCACATTATGTACATTTAGGTTTTACATTTTTCTTGCTGGCTCCACATCTGCACTGTGTTTCACCCATTACTATATTGTGGTCCATTCAGGCATACCTGACATGTTCTGGTGTTCTAAGTGGTACAGATATGCCTGGGTTTCAAGAGGGTTTCAGAAGTACACCTATAATCTCTCTTAGAAAGTCAAGCTCAGTGACTTTGTCGATTTTTCTGTAGAGTAGCCATCCATTCACCACTGAGGCATTCAAAAGAAACCTGAACAGAGAATAGTACCATGAACACATTCGGAATGATACTTTATATTTTCCTCTGAACTGATCAGACCTACTCCACCCCTTCCTTTATGGTACTGCTGTATTATCTTTGTTGAGGTATTACCACAATTATTATTTTTTTTTTTTTGACCAACGCCTGCTTTGTCCCATTCCGAGAGAAGTAGTATTAGTTTTGTTAGTGGCCAGTCTTACCTCATTGTTATCATTCCACTGACACAGCAATTCTCTTATCTGCTTCTCTGAACAATTCTGCATCACCCCGCTCTTGCTTCTTGATCTCAGAAAAAGGAACACTTCTTACCATTCTTCCGAATGGTTCCAGTAAGATTGATATTTACCTTCCAAAACGATTCAAGCAGAGGCAGTGTTGTGAAAAAGTTGTCAATAAATCCATTACTACCTGGTGGCACAACTCTCAGAGCCATGCTTTGTACTACTGACACACCAATAGTCATGCCCTCCACATAACCTGCATCTCTTCCTTCATATAGTTTGAACTTCATAAGAAGTCCTTCATGAGAACAGAGACACCAAAACTTGAACCCGAACCGCACAGGCTTTCCCCTTATGAATTACTTGACCCCGTGATGACCATAATATGGCTCCATGGCCTCATCCATTGCCCAGGTCATGGGAAGTGACTGGGCAAGTTCAAAGAAGATCTTGTTGAATTGATCAGAGGCCGCACTTTGTAGATTTTACCATCTACTGGCTTTTTAGTATTGTCTGCAAAGTGAAGGCTCAGGACAATTTCTTCAAACCTGTTGTCTCCCATTCCTCACCTAGTAACAGCAAGCTTTCGAGTGTCAGGTTGCCTCGACCAACAGAGGTGACTATTTGGCACTTTGTTGTATCCTGAAAGTAGAAATATACCAAAGACTTTGTAGAGTTCTTCAACAGTAACAAATAATTCCTTTCCAAACTTTGATTGGTGATACAGGTTAGGTTTTATCGTGATCATATTCATTAAATCATCATTCCAGAGCTTCTTGAAAATTTCAACAAGTTTCACTTCCTCATTTGACCATTCATGCAAAATAGAAGGATTGTATGATTCCAGTACTTCTTCTTCTTTGACAGGAGTTGCTTCAAAGTCACACTTTTTCCATGTGTACCTTGGCTTTGTAAGTCTCTTCTCTTTCTTTGGTGGTTGCACTTGCTCGCTTTCATCAGTACCTGCTGTTACATCCTCTTGAAAGTCAGTAGGTATAATTCGAGATGAACAAGGCTTGATCCAAGAATTTCTGTTCGTAAATTCAACATTAGCAGGCTTTAACTAGTAATATTGCTCCTAGCAGTTTAACATTCTCTTCGCCCGCATCAACAACATCCTCACTTGAATCATCAGCATCACATTCAGCCCCATCATCAGGTGGTTCTAATATTATGTTGAGTCCCGTAACATCTTCCTCATCAGCTATCGAGTCCAAGTAGGCAATGGCATCTTCAGGATTTACAAACCTGAAATAGTTATAAAAGGGCACTTGGAGATTTACTAATATTGTTTAAAAATATATAATCATAAGGAAGAGGATAACGAGCGTTGACGTGAGCAGACGTCAGGTACTCAAACCATCAGTACCCTTCCATCCTATCATGGCTGCTTACAATACTGCTTCATTTAATTGTCATAGTTTCTTGTCCCACTTCTAAATGCTCTAACCGCCAATGAGTTCACAATGAAGAACTTGTACGAGTTTGCAGATTCCCTGTCCAAAATTTATATACCTGAGACTTATTTTATGTGCAGTTTTGATGTTACCTCCCTTTTTACTAATATACCCATTGATGAAACCATAAACATAATTTTGAAAGTGCCCTATAAAAACATTAAACTTTTCAGGGGAATGACAAGACATGTTTTCAAAGAACTTTTGGCTCTTTGTGTTAAGAATGGTTTGTTTATTTTCAATAACGAACTATACAAACAGATTAATTGTGTTGCTATGGGATCACCCCTTGGACCTACTTTTGCCAACATCTTTTTATGTTATGAAAAATTATGACTAAGAGATTGTCCAAGTAACATTAAACCATGGATGTACCGAAGGTTTGTCGATGATACATTTGTCATATTTGGAGATAAAAGCCATGCTCAGGATTTTTTGCACTATATAAACACTCGTCAGGATAACTTACAGTTCACGATTGAAACAGAGTCCAACGGTTGTCTCCCATTTTTAGATATCCTAGTTAGGAGAGATAATGGTAAATTCCTTTGTTCTGTGTTTCATAAGCCTACTTTCTCAGGTTTGGGTAGCAGTTTTTTCAGTTATTGTTGCAAAATGTTTATAATCAATGCTGTTAAGACCTTGTTACATAGAGCATTTTTTCTTTCATCTACATATTGTGTATTCCATGATGAGATTTGCTTCCCAAGAAAATATTTTGTAAATAATGGCTATAGTGATAACTTGAACTATCGTCTTGTAAGGAATTTTCTTAACCACTACATGCCTAAACAACAAATCTCTACTGCTGGTAAGGAGGTAATTTATCTCAGTTTACCCTACTTGGGTGATATTTCGGTTCAAATGAAAAACCGTTAAATTCACAGCCCTGTTAAATTGTATCCTCAAATTGACTTTAAGATTATACTAAGTAATTCATTCAAAATTGGCTCATTTTTTCACGATAAAGACCCTGTTCGAACCGACCTCCGTTCGTCTGTTGTTTATTGCTTCACTTGCCCAGGTTGCCAGGCCAGGTATATTGGTAGCACAATCCGTGCTTTCAAGGTTAGGACAGACGAAAATATGGGTCAGTCGAGCAGGACAGGCCGACGACTTAGGTCCCCTCCTCACTCAGCAGTAAGAGGCCATTGTGAATCTCGTGATATCTTACTTAAAAAGTGTTTTAAAATATTAGCTTCTTCATCAAATAATAACTTAAGATTGCTAGAGTCAATATATATAAAGTCCCATAATCCATCTCTAAATTACACTATGTGTGCAGTACATCTTTATGTTACATAAATTTTACTATCCTTTCCCATTCCCTTATTGTATTTCCATCATATGTAGACCGTATGTCTCTGTGTATTTTTCACCTGCATAATATTGTGTTTTTAGAGTTTTGACTTGACTTTTTGTTTCCTATTTTTAGATCACTGATGATGACATTTTAAATGTTGAAACGTTTGAATAAAGATGATGCTCACGCCAACGCTTGTTTGTCCTCTTCCTTATGAAATTGAGGTTCCCTACGAACACCCCACAACCTGAAGAAATATATAATCAATCTGGTATGTGTGGTCACACCAAAGAAGATAAATTTACAATATCACTTGGAGAAATACAGAACACTAGTGCACAGTGCCCATTTAGATGGGTGGTCATTGATAGGGTCTTCATAATGCCCATTTAGATGGGCATCAGTTTTCAAACTGATGTAGAAAAAACAAATTTTCAGCAATGCCTGATCTAATAACCACATATGCTTATTCAGCCCTTGACTTATTTGAAGAAACACATATTTGAAGAACTGCTTGTAAAACTAGTAAATGATAGTACAGTACTTTCATCCTATCAAACACTTTGTGTAAATCACTCAGATTAGTCCACTTCCTCTCTCCATGTGCTCAATGTTTACATAGAGTATGAAAAGCTAGCTTTGCATGACAAAAGTGTAACATTTTCTCTGCAAAACAGGGAAGAGAAAATGGTATTTAAATGATAAAATTTTATATCAGAGCTATTTATAAAAGGACAGTTTTGTGCCCATTTAAATGGGCAAAATGCGCTTATGGGTATATAATTTAAAAAAAACACGCACATCACTATTTTTCCCATATCTCCTACTAGCAGCATGCTGCACACTCTTCCCCAACGCACACATCTCATTCCACCAAGGCACAGGTCTCCTACAAAACATTCCAGACATTCGTGGAATAGCAGTAAAACTAACCTGATATACAGTAGATGTAAAAATACTGTTTTACACCATCAGCACTGAAAGTCAGGAGCACTTCAGTCAATATTACAGTGTTCTGCAAACTGCCCAATCAGTCTTACCCAAACACTTGTGAGGGACAAGGTCCACCGGCACAGATTTCCATGACTTAATAACAACAGGGTAATGATCACTACCGTCCAAGTCAGGCAAAATCTGAAAAGAAGAGTCCAGTGAACTATTAGGGGAGATCAGTGTAAGGTTTATAAAAGAAAAAGTACCATTTTGTACATATAAATGCTTCAGCTTGCCAGTAGTCAGAAGAACCAAGTCAAAATTCTGAACTGAGGATCCTAGATCACTACAGGAATTACACAGATTTTCACCTCACAGAGCATGATGCCCCATTATGTCACCAAGTAGAACAAGTGGCCTAGGAAACTGACGTATAAGGTGATCAAAATCACCACATGAGACAAGTACAGAGGGTGGTAAGTAAATGCAACATATTATGTAAGTCCTATCCAGGTGTAACTGACCGGCTATAACCTGTAGGGGGGACTGTACATAAAATGAGGTGAATGGAATATTTGTGGCACAGAATAGCACAGCCACCTCGAGAACCACAATCTGCAAGAGGTGGCGAGATGAAAGCTATATATCATCTAGGAGCAGGAAGAGGCCTCTCCCCATCCACAGTTCCCTGAAGGCAGACACAGGAAGGGTGAAACTCGGACTGTAGCAGTGGAAGGGCCTCCCAGTTGGCTCTAACACCTCTTCAGTTCCACTGCAGAGCAATGTCTCCCGGATTAGGCATAGTTGATCACTTTAATCCCTTAGAGGTGCAGGACTGCACCGCCCCTGACAAGTGAATATGTTTGGACTGATGCTTAGGAAGGCCCCTAAAAAAAGGACTGTCCAAAACCCGGAACCCACACATTGTGCCGACCATCTGAAAGCAAACGTGGGGACGAATATGAAGGGAGTTTTACAGCATGCCTTTTCTGTGCAGGAAGAATCAGTTGCTTGGAAGGCAGCTTACAGATTGGCATAGACGAAGTAGGTCAGCCAGCACCACTACCAGATGCCTCGAAAGTAGAGGCAGCGTTCACAGAACGAAAATCCTGTGAGGCTGATAACCCATGTGGTGAAACTATCTATCTATCTATCTATTGCCAGACGCCTCAATCCCGTTTGGGGTGGCCACAAACAAATCGCCTCCAAGTCGCCCTGTCCCCCGCCATTTCACTGCCCTGCTCCCAACTCACACCCCCCTCTCTCATATACCTCTCCATCCCATCCCTCCATCTCATCCTCGGCCTCCCCCTTCCTCTTCCCCCCTCCACCTCACTCACATACACTCTCTTCGTCAGTCTTTCACCCTCCATCCTCTCCACATGGCCAAACCACCTCAGTGTGTTCCTCATAACGCTTCCTATCACATCCACATCCACACCACAACGCTCCTTTATATCCTCATTCGTCAGCCTGTCTCTCCACGTGACTCCACGGGCTCCTCTTAAATAACTCATTTCCACTGCTCTCACTCTTGACTTGTGTCCTTCCAACAATGTCCAAGCTTCACTTCCGTACGTTAGAGTTGGTATCACAATACTGTCATGTAGTAACTTTTTCACTTCCATGCTCACTTCCCTGTTTCTTATCACTGCTTTCAAAGAACCAGCAACCTTTCTTCCCTGCTGTACCCTTTCAAGCACTTCACCCTCCAAACCTCCATCCTTACTCATCACACTACCCAAATACTTAAACGTACTCACATTTTCCAATTCCTCACCATCTAACCTCGCTGTACATTCACTAACTTCACCTCTCTCAAAGACCATCACTTTACTCTTCCCTACATTCACCTTTAGGTTCCGTTTCTTACACACTCTCTCAAACTCATCCACCAAGCCTTGCAGCTCCCCTTCGTCTTCACTCAACAACACAGTATCATCTGCAAACAACAGTACAGGGAGTTTCCAAACACTAACCTCTCTCACCAGGGCCACTCCAACATCCACTACCCTACCTTGTACCTCTTTTATTACCCCATCCATGTACAGATTGAACAACCATGGAGACATGACACATCCCTGTTTCAAACCAACTTTCAAAGAGAAAAATTCACTTAGTTCACCATCCACACGCACTGCAGCCTTCGCACCATCGTACATACTCTTCACAGCATTCAACAACTTCCCATCTACTCCATATATTCTTAACACTTTCCACAATCCTTGTCTATCCACCCTGTCATATGCTTTCTTCAAATCCATGAAAGCCGCATACAACTTCTTTCCCTTCTCTAGAAACTTTTCCACTAAAGATCTAAGAATGAATATCTGATCTACACTAGAAACTTTTCCACTAAAGATCTAAGAATGAATATCTGATGAAACTGAAGCACCAATAATCCGTGCAACTCCATCCCCAAGTGGGAGCCAGACCATTGGCAAAACACTAACTTCACCCTGCACGTGACTAGGCTCCAGAGATTCCATGATAACAGGAACAGCAGAGAGGTCCTCACAAGGTTCCACAACGGAGACCTTCGGTGGACAGTCCTCAGGCTCAAAAGACTCTGAAGAATCACAGTGACCTTTGCCAGGTAGTGATAGAACTTCAGGCATGCTGGACAAGACAGGACAAGTACACACATCAGCGTGGACATTTGCCGCCTCCAAGGAAGTGGACAAACCCTTTGCCACGAATGTGGGGGCAGAAACAATTTCACAGTAGGGTGAGTGAACACCAATCTCACATCCAGTACTTGTCTTGACGACATAATTCCGTACATCACCAGACGGAAAAGTGAGCAATGGAACGTATCAAGACAACTTCCGAGACACTGAATGGTGCACAGGTGCTCCACAAAGGAGAGAAGCATAAGTAAACCCAGGATGAAAGAAATGAGTCTGGGCCCTCCTCTTAGTTTCAGGAAAGAATTCCTTCTCATGCATATCAAAATCTCCTCCTGACATTGGCGAGGATAGATTCGACAAGATACAGAACTGAAGGTGCCCTGGACAGTCGTCAGTATGGCTTGGTTTGCCACAGGAGTTACAGACACAAAGAAACCCAGCCTATGAACAGCGGCAAAAGTGGCTAACGTGTCCATACCCCTGACAGTGGAAACACCACTTTCAGGTTGGCATGTACGGTATCACAGGAAATGACAGCCAAGCGAATTTCAAAGAAGCAGGCTAGGTTAACATGTCATATGTGAGGAGCAAGTTGTGGATAGGGTACAGAATACCATCTATTTGATTCAGCAGACACTAAACAGTCATCATACAAGAAGACAGCAGTTCTTCCAACAGCTGTGCCTCTGAGTATCGGAGGAGGTCACGGGAGAAAGTGACATTATATCAGTTGAGGGCGGCATGAAGAATGAATGAAATATTTGCACCTGAACCAGAGGTCTTAGCCAGTAATCGGAAACTCTTTTTTGGGGAGGACACTTCAGTATGGATGCTTCCATCCCCCTGAGAAGAGATTTTAGGTTCCCAACCAAAAGCTGAAATAATGGCACAGTGTAAATATAAAATACCAATATCCAGCACTGATCTATCTGCAGAGGATTTCAGCATTATATATTTTGCATACGGCTCCGACACCGTTTCTTCTGGGCATAACCCAATCGTTGAACCAACCCATTGTGAACGCCTCCCAGTCCCAATTCAATCGTGGGACAAAGGAGGATGATCCCCAGGGGCCTGGTACGACTCCAGGGTGGCAATATGAGATGCAGTTTCTGCATAGCCAGAGACAGATGCAAGGTCGTCAACATTAATACTAAATATTAAAACCATATAAAGCAAATGGCATTTCTTTCCCTCACCCATCCACCTACCACAGATTCCAACAATGGGAGGTCACATGTCAGGGATAACACTGCTGGGGACCCTAGGGTAATGAGGAAGTAGATATAGATAACCGCCAATGTGTCTACACAAGGCCGACTCCACGATGAAAGGAGCCACCAGGGCCCCCCATTGCCCACTTGACCCTAGCCAACAAGTGACCAGCCGATTAACCTGCTCCTTCAAACCATGCCGCTCGTCTAGCCAGAGTAGGGGACCAAAGATGTGTGCTGCTAGCTGCAGGGTACATTCTGTGGCATGGCTCAACACCCAGGACTCTCATTTCCCAGCATTATGGGATTCCACACATGGCAAGTGCATGGGGATGCAAAAACCACACCCAAGATGTAAGTTGGGAAGGGACAAGCGATGTCACCAGCAAGCCTTCTCTACCAGTGATGCAGGGGGTGGGGGGTGCTTTGTCCATGAGGCTGACAGATCCCAAACCTTTCAAAGGTTGGCACGCCTCCAGAATAGGTGACGCTGCCAGCCATGCGTCAAGCTTCACCACCACGTCAAGGCGACCCCCATCAACAGGGCCAGTTTCAGTGAGTTTGACCAACTTTTCAAGGTTTCATGTCGAAAAATGTGCAAAAGTCATGAATTTTCTACCTTATTTTACTCCAAAAATATTATATATACATGAATGTCCAAGGAAATCCAATGATATTTTATTTCCAAGCATGATATTTTGGATATCCCACTGCTCAATTGTTCTTCCATACAAAAAAAAAAAAAAAAAAAATCATGAGATACTTCTTGGCCCTGAAAAGTTTATTTGGTTCTGGACAAGATCTGTATTTTTTTTTTCTTTTTTTTAATGAATTACACCAAGGAAAAAAAAAACAATATTCCCATAGGTAGAGATCGATAGCTGTCTCTGGCAATTACTATCTTCTGATTATTATTATTACTACTATTTCATCACTTTTCGTCTCTGGTTTTCATCATACTTATTGAGGATGTACAGCACCATGACCATATTGCAATGACCCAGTATCAATGACCTTAATATATTTTTCAAAGCCACAGGTCCAAAAAATTCCAGAATCATGAATTCTCAACCTAATATTATTCCAAAACTCTCATAGTTTGGTGACCACGTAACGAAATCTTATGATGAATCTTTTTGCCTAACAAATGTATGGAAAAAATATGAAGGTGGTTCATGAGTGACATTATGAAATTTGTGATATCCCACTTGTTAACAATTCTCAGTTGTTTCCCCATACAGGGAGAAAACAAACATAAGTGAGGTACGTCTTTGCCATTAGATGTTTGGTCCAGGACCAGGTCTACTTACTTTTTGGTGGCAGTCTGACCAAGGGTTCTTTAGTTACCAAAAAAAAAAAAAATCTCATAGGTAGACATCAGTAACTGTCTCTCACAGTTTCGGCCTACTAGTTATTATTATTATTATTGTTAGTAGTAGTAGTAGTAGAATAGTAGTAGTAGTAGTAGCAGTAGTAGTAGTAGTGGGTGGTGGAGTGAGAGGACGTGTGCCAGGCGCTCCGTGTTATCGTCTCGAAATCATAGTAAAAATGATTGTGGGCTCTTAGAAATTGATACCCACTCCAGCATTAAGTGGACACTGATGCATATGTGAAAGAAAATCTTAAATATCAGCTATATATTGCTTGTAAAATGTGAAAAATTGTGATAACTACGGTGTGAGGGGGAGGAAGGGTGTGTGTGTGTGTGTGTGCAGGGACCGTTAGCGAGCGAGGTGCTGACCTGAGAGGGTTATCTGGACTGGTGTCAACACCATACATTATATCATCAGCCACCCGGGACCCCGCCACCACATAAGCGCTGCCCCACACACCCTGAATATAAGTATCGCCACCCTCACTTACAAAATAAGTACCTCTCTGAAGCCTATTTTTCAATTATTAACTTTGTCCACAAATAACAGTGAGATATGGGATGCCTGTCACACACCTCTTGCTCACTCCATTATCCTTGGAACATTAACTCCATTTCCCTAACATATCAGCTGTTACCACACACTGAATATCACCCACTGATCACTAGCATACACACCGCCTAATAATACTTTATAAACACTGTATCAGACACTAAAAATAACAACAGCTACCACTAACTATACAACAGTCACCTACATACACACCACCAGCATAGCCAGGTGGTATAGAAGTGTGGCATACAAAAACATTTAGGTAGGGAATCTTACACACACCTTAGATGACACTGTATTGTAAACACATCACACATACAGACACACACACAATGACTGTTCTTAAATAACTATAAAACATATTATACATAGAATCTCATCGTTTAAATATATAACCAATCACAGTAGATAAGTCTATAATATAATAATAAACAGTACAGTAGTAATGAAAACTTTAATTTTAATATATAAAATTAATAAATATAACTTCAATTAAATAACAAATTTAAACATAGTACCCTAGTTTTAAGCACACTATTATTCTTAAATACAATAGTAATAAGAGTATTTTTAATATAATATCTGTATAATTGGGCTAATGTAAACTCCATAAAATTACACACTAGAACTACTTACTCAACCCTCTCAAAATTCTCTTTTATATTCAAAAGAAATACTAAGCAAACCTTGTTAATGTCATTGTGCCTTAGTAAACCAAGGTGCCTCTATCTTACCACACCACAACCACACATCACACATCACATGTCACAACACCAACACACACACACGCACACACAGTGTCCCAACGCCACACACCACACCACACTCACCCCTATACCATAGCGTCCGAAGACCCAATATCACTAAACTACACACACACACACACACACACACACACACACACACACACACACACACACACACACACACACACACACACACACACACACACACACACACACACACACACACACACACACACTGCCGCTACGCCACACACCACCCTCACCCCTACACCTTAACGCCTGAAGACACATTACTAATAAACAAGGCTCCACATTATTGCACCACACCAGTTGGACACCTACTTAACCCTTGAACAAAGAAGCGTTGTTTTATGTCATATCAAACTTTAAATACATATCGTTATCAGTTCAGTCGATTATTAGTATAAAACAGAACAATTAGATATTAACTGATATGCAAAACTAGAGAAAAACGAGCCAACTGCTTCATAACTTAATCATATTATCTACAAATACGGAAGTAAAACAAGCACATTCTTCACTCATATCAAACCTTAATTTAAAATTCGTATAGTAAAATAGTAGTTCTAGTAACATTATATTTGATTCTCATTTAAAAGTACAACAAAAAGTAGCCATAATTATTATTATTAATATTGTACCACAGTATAAAAACTGTAACACCATGGCCACCCCACACTATTGTTGTCAGTGCTCCAGTAGGCAGCATAAGTGTATCAGGTGCTCATGTGCAACAAATAGGTCACCGTGTACATACTGTAGGATGGGACCTTTCTGTATGAATGTGTTAGGGAATCACAGCCCACCAGAAGCGGCACTTGACCGCTTCCAACATGGCGGGCGACAGATTGGTGACATGGAAATTGATGGGGCGGTCACTGACGATATGCACGACCACACGGACATGCGTGGTGGTGAAAGATCCCGTGGTGAAGCGAGGGATAGGGATGGACGCCAAGATGTGAGAGATATGGAAGCGCTGGGTGGGTTAAATCACCATGGGGAAGTGAATAGTAGTGAAGCTGGGTGTGAGGAACATCATGAAGTTTATACCAGAAATGAAACTCAGGATGAAGACCACCATAGAGGAGTGCAGGAAAGAGGGAATCATCCAGGTATTATACGTCCTCAGAACGGTAGTGACACAAACAACGAGGAAGCAGAACAGCCTCAAAGGTTTGTGCGAGAAGGTCGTCCCACATACTGGATGGGCAAATCCCGAGAAAATGCAGTAACCTGGGTGAACACCACATATAATGAAATAGTTGGATGGTCCTCAAGTAACCTTTTTGAACCTCCCAAATGCAATGCTACAACTGACATGATCAAGGAAATCACTCGCCTGATAGCCAACTACAACAATAACTCACCCATTGCCTCATTCTCTCTTAAGGTCCTTGCACTAATACCACATCTCTTCCTCAACAAGACCCACCCAAGAGCTAGCTTTGCAGAAAATATTAAGGCCATCCAAAGGCGGGTTGAAACATGGAAAAGAGGTGAAATCGACAACCTACTTGAGGAAGCAAGGGCCTTGCAGATGAGAATAAACAACCGAGGCAGAAGAAATCAGAATACCAACGATGTTGCAAGGATTTCTGGCAGCAAGATGAAACAGGGGAAGGTCTCGATGGCAACAAGGTCCCTGTCAGCTGAATCACCAAATGGAGTACTTGACCTGACAGATGAAACAATGCAACAACTAAAAGAAAAACACCCGACTGCACGACAAGCAAGTGCCCAGTCAAAGCTTGACGGCAACTACACTCCTCCCAATCCCATCATGTATGACAGGATAACTGGAGATATGGTGTGGCAGAAGGCAATGCACACACAGGGAGGGGTAGAACCGTCAGGCCTGGATGCAAAATCTTTGCGAGTAATCCTCAGTACCATCAAGTTTGAGGAGGCAGCAACAGACCTATGTAACACCATTGCCTCACTGGCGAGGAAGCTGGCTTCAAGTCAGTGCAGTAACATCGAAGCACTGACGGCTTGCAGACTAATCCCCCTTGATAAGACTCCTGGATGCAGGCCCATCGGGGTGGGTGAAGTCTTAAGACACATTATAGGAAAATGCATCATGGAGGTGGTGAAAGATGATGTGAAGCAGGCAGTTGGCAAACTCCAGGTGTGTGCAGGCCAGCCGGCAGGAGGTGAGGCAGCAGTTCACTCCATGAGGAAAATATTTGAGGAAGAGGACTGTGAGGTAGTATTATTAGCTGATGCCTCAAATGCATTTAATTCCATCAACCGGGAGGCAATTCTGCACAATATCAAGGTTAAATGCCCAGCATTTGCCCAATATGTGGAAAACACCTACAAAGAACCAGCAGACCTCTACATTGTGGGTAAGACAGCAGCTCACGACGTCGGTGTAATCCAGTCCACAGAAGGAACTACCCAGGGGGACCAAGTGGCCATGGCTATGTACGCCCTGGCGATGACAGTGCTGCAACAACAGATCAAATACGAGGCCACCAATGTAAAACAGGTAGCCTATGCAGATGATCTCATGGATGCTGGCAAGGTTGAGGATGTGAGGAAATGGTGGGATCTTGTAACATCTCATGGCCCTGAAATAGGTTACTACCCTAATGCCAGTAAGTCCATCTTGATCGTGAAACCAGCTTACTATCAAGATGCACAAGAAGCATTTAGAGGCACAAACTTGATAGTGACTAAGGAAGGTCAGGGTCATCTAGAGGCTGTGATTGGAACCAAGGAATTCAAAGACAAATATGTGAGTGACAAGGTAAAGACATGGGTAGAAGAAATTCATACACTATCCAGCCACGTAAAAACAGAACCCCATGCAGCATACAGTGCATTTTCCTATGGTGTAAAGCACAAGTGGACCTTCATGATGAGGACCATACCAGACATCGAGTTGCTACTACAACCACTGGAGGATGCAATCAGGGATTCATTCCTCCCATCTCTAACCAGTGGCCACATCCCCACACCAGAAGAGAGGGACCTTCTAGCACTACCACCCAGGATGGGAGGCCTTGGCATTATAAATCCAGTAGCCGTGGCAAGCTATGAACACAGAAATTCACTGAGGCTCACCGAATCCTTGTCACAGAAGATCTGTGCGCAGGTTGAGACGAGTAAAATCGACCACCAAAGGCAGAAAGACATAAAGACACAGATAAGCAAGGAGCGTGAAGAAAACAAAAAGACCAACTGCAGCACATAATCGAACATCTAACACCGGACCAGTGCAGAAGAGTTGAAATTGCTCAGGAGGTTGGGGCATCGAACTGGCTCACAACCCTGCCTCTCAAGGCAAAGGGCTTCCACTTCAACAAACAAGAATTTATTGATGCCATAGCCTTTAGATATGGGTGGCCAATAGAGAACCTACCTCAACACTGTGCCTGTGGCACTGCCTTTGATGCAAACCATGCAATGCTATGCAAGAAGGGTGGCTTTGTTTGCATCTGACACGATGAAGTATGCGACCTCACTGCCAAAATGCTGCAGGAAATATGCCATGATGTCACGATTGAGCCAGCTCTGCTACCCCTGGACGGCGAGCACTTCACCCACAGAACAGAAAACACATCAAATGATGCAAGAGTGGATGTCAGTGCTCGAGGTTTCTGGACACGTGGGCAGAGGACGTTCTTCGATATCAGGATATTCGATCCCATGGCAGCATGTCATCGTGAACTGTCTCTCGAAGCTGCACACAAGAGGAATGAGCAAGAAAAAAATAGAAATTATCAAGAAAGGATCCAATATGTGGACCACGGTCGATTCACTCCCCTTGTGTTCACGACATAAGGTGGGATGGGTCCAGAGGCAGTGAGATTCTGTTCGAGACTGGCAGAGGTTCTTTCTGAGAAGAAACGTCAACCGCTGAGTTCTGTTATGGCCTGGATGAGATGTCGACTGTCATTCTCCCTCGTGAGGTCTGCTCTGCTATGTCTCAGAGGCACAAGATCATCAGCCCTCAGGCCTGTCTCTCTGGCGGGTATGGATTACGAAGCTACAGTGGTCGAGCGTCGCATAGACCAGCGACTCCAATAGTTTAATGTCTTTATTTACACTGTAATATCAATAAAAAAAATAAAATAATAATAGTAATAGTACTGTAGATGGTTGATAACCACAGCCGTTAGCGTGCTTGGGGCCAACGGATTGTAATATGAGGGTTAGTGTTAACCTTCACATTACAACTTCAAATGGTGAACTATATTAGGAAGGTTGGTTTTGATCTTCACAATATAATTCACCAATGAATGGAGGTGATTTAAAAAAAAAAAGTAGTAGTAGTAATAGTAGTAGTAGTAGTAGTAGTAGTAGTAGTAGAAGTAGTAGCAGTAGCAGTACTGTTATTGTTGTTATTGTAGCAGTAGTATGGTCAGACTCAAATATGAAGTCCGTTTGGGTGGGGCCCGAGAAGGGATTTCCCTCTCTACAGCCCTGTCGCATCAACCCCAGTACCTATCTCTCTCTCTGTCATATGTCAGCTATTTAGTATTTGAAATTGTATATTAAATATTCTGTACTTATTAAATATATTAAATAAGGCTATATAGTGCTATGAATGTGTTGCTTTAGGGATAATAGCAATGATTTGTATAAATTCCACACCACGTGACAACGTCGCTTTCCGACGTTGCCAGAGGTCAAGGACACCCACCTCAGACTACAGTTGACCGGTCACTTCCTGCCTGATCCCCACCCATGATGGCAGCTACTCCGACTCGCTCTCGTGTGCTCCACAGTCGGGAGAAAGAACTTATTTACAATGTGAACAAGTATTTTGTAGAAGAATGATCAGAGAGAGGACTTATGTCTACTGGGGAAACCTCTATAAAAAAAAAGGCGCCAAGACTTTTACCTCAGTGGTGGTGTGGAAAAAAGGTCGAAACAATATAGAAGAAAACACAACTTATAAATATAAAAAAACTTTCTCAATCAACTGAGAGAGAGAGAGAGAGAGAGAGAGAGAGAGAGAGAGAGGAGGTTTGGCAGAGCTGTAGAGAGGGAAATCCCCACGCGGGCCCCACCCAAACGGACTTCATATTTGAGTCTGACTATAGTACTATTATTTTTGTTGTTGTGGATGATGTTGTTGATATATGCCACTACCCACTTCACCACTACCATCTACACTCCACCTCAATCACCACCGAAGCCTCCACATGACCCCCCACCAAACACACAATCACCACTATTCAGTACGAGTTATTCTCCACCACATCTCTCACATTTTCTCACCAACCCCTTCCCTTCTCCCTCCTCCCTCACACCACCATCATTCCTCCATTGAGCACTCCAGTCTCCCCTTGCATCAATATCACCATTACCATCTCTCTCTCCTTCACTGTCACCACCACCTTCTCCTCTCCACCTTGCACCATTATCCCCCCCTCCCTTCACCACCACCACCTCCCCTAACATCACTCACCACCACCATATCCCCCTACATCACTCACCAAAACCATCTCCCCCCCCCCATCTCTACCGCCATAACCATCTCCCTTTCCATCACTCTCATCACAATCATCTCTCCCTCCCTCACTTTTACCACTACCATCAACCCCTTCATCACTGTCACCATCAGCAACTCCTGCATCACCATCACCACCACCATCTCCCCCTCCATCATTGTCACCACCACCTTCCCCACACGACCTTCCCTAAAAAGTCTAAGACCCACCACCCACCACTCCACAACTAACTTCCACCACCTCCAACTCCCACCACCTCCAACTTCCACCTCCTCCAACTTCCACCACATCCAACTTCCACCACATCCAACTTCCACTACCTCTAACTTTCACTACCTCTAACTTCCACTACCTCTAGCTTCCACAGCCTCTTACTTCCACCACCTCAAACTTCAACCACCTCTAACCTCCACCGCCAGTAGCTAACACCACCACTAACTTACACCACCACTAACCTCCATCACGACTAGCTTCCACCACCAATCACTTCCACCACTACTAACTTCCACCACTCTAAACAAATCCAGTACTACCTTTCATCACCATCGCTAACTTTCACCACCACCATTAATCATCACCACTATTACCACCACCACCGTCCACCACCACAACTACCACCAACACTATCCATCACCACCATCACTACCACCACAATCTCCCTCCACAATCCTCCACAACCTCTCAGATCTCTTCAGAGTCCAGCCAGATAATATTCCGTAATATCCCTTTACCAGCATACCAGGAACGGTGCTGGACTCTGGAGGAGGACGCCAAAGCGGGCTTTACCATGATGATCAACTTTCCTCTGTACTGTACAGATGTGTTGCCTACAAACTGGACCGGGTAATACCTCTTGGTTCTGCCTGTCTCTGCTGGACGTCACTTTTTTTTTTTTTTTTTTTTCAACATTATGTCTCCTAGATTATTAACATGTCATTTTATTTTTTTTACCTCATGACTATCTTTTCCACCTCATGACAAATTTAATTGTTTTACTCATGACTATATATTTTGTTTACCCATGACTGTACTTTTTATCCCATGCTTATATTATCTTTTTACGCCATAACTCCATAACTATATGTTTACTCAGTGACTATTTTTTACCCCATGACTCTTTCTTTACATCATGACTATTATTTTCCCCAGATACTTTTTTATCCAAAAACTATTTTATTATTTAACCCCTTGACTATTTTTAACCCTATGACTTTTTCATTTTTCATGCAAAGACAATTTTTTTTTCAGTTTATGAAAGAGTTCTGTTACCATCAAACTGAGCAGCATTATTTTAATTAGCTCTACCGGTATAAATAGTTTTATATTTTTGTGCTGTACGGTAACCTATGAAATAATTCCGCCTCTTTAATTCTCTTTCCTAAATTG
>NC_136984.1:23268732-23368732 GCF_032717465.1 Coenobita brevimanus
CATTCCTATCGTTCTAAAACTCTGAAGGTAATTGTCTGACGGCAGCAATAATATAATATAAAGGAGAGGTGGCTGAAATAATGCCAGGTCTATCCAGATGTAAGGCATCTGAGTCCTAGAACTGTTGCCACCTTATCATTTTTTTTCTTTAATGTAATTTTCTTTGTATGTTCGTGCGAATAATAATGTATCATTAGTCAGAACGATGGGAACATTTTTAGATCCATCCATGTAATGGCGTCTTTTCTATTATACTCTCCAAGCGGTTTTGCTCAAGTTAGGAGGGAATTTTCAAACTACAGAGGTTAGATACGGTTTTCATTGACCTCACCACTACCGGGGAGCTCCACTAAATTGAGTGGCGCTGACGAGGATCGTCCATGTGGTGATGCTGTGCCCCTGGATGTAGCAGCTGCGACGTCCATCCGGAAGCTTAGCCTTCTAATACTTACCTGGACCTCGCCGTGGGAGGGATCCATGTTCAATCCTGGTGGGGTGCTGTCTGCTGAAAGGAGTGCCAGATCCCTCCACGGTTTAGGTACTGTGTTCTGCCCGTAGAACTGACCTACATAAGCAGTAGCTTACCTGTGGTCGATGGATCTGCCTAGCCAATCATCCCCCGGTAAAGCAACAACAACAACTAAACTGAGTTGAACAGTGTGCCACCATCAAGAATATAATGTAAAAAGACGTTACTGTACTGAAAGTGTTAAAGGAGTGGCAGGGGAGTTGGTACCGACCCTACCCTGATGCTGGGGGGCCGGATACCGTCAGTGCCATGAACTCTTCTTATTCTACTACTACTGTTGCTACTGCTGCTGCTGCTACTACTACTACTACTACTACTACTACTACTACTACTACTACTACTACTACTACTACCACCACTTCTACTACTACTACTACTACTACTACTACTACTACTACTGTTGCCACTACTACTACTACTACTACTACTGTTGCCACTACTACTACTACTACTACTACTACTACTGCTACTACTACAACTACTACTACTACTGCTACTACTACAACTACTGCTACCACTACTACTAATACTGCTACTACTACTACTACTACTTTCTTTTTAATTAAAAAATAAAAAATAAAAAATCACCTTCATCCATTCGTGAATTATATTGTGAAGATCAAAACCAACCTTGCTAATACAGTTCACCATTTGGAGTTGTAATGTGAAGGTTAACACTAACCCTCATATTACAATCCGTTGGCCCCAAGCACGCCAACGGCTGTGGTTACCAACCATCTACTGTTACTATCATTATTTTATTTTTTATTTATTGATATTACAGTTTAAATAATGACATTAAACTATTGGAGTCGCTGGTCTATGTGACTTTTGACCACTGTACCTTCGTAATCCATACCCGCCAGAGAGGCAGGCCTGAGGGCTGATGATCTTGTGCCCCTGAGACATAGCAAAGCAGACCTCACGAGGAAGAATGAGAGTCGACATCTCATCCAGGCCATAACAGAACTCTGTGGTTGACGTTTCTTCTCAGAAAGAACCTCTGCCAGTCTCGAATTGAATCTCACTGCCTCTGGACCCATCCCACCTGATGTCGTGAACACAAGGGGAGTGAATCGACCGTGGTCCACATGTTGGATCCTTTCTTGATAATTTCTATTTTTTTCTTATTCATTCCTCTTGCAGCTTCGAGAGACAGTTCACGATGACATGCTGCCATGGGATCGAATATCCTGATGTCGAAGAACGCCCTCTGCTCACGCGTCCAGAAACCTCGAGCACTGACATCCACTCTTGCATCATTTGATGTGTTTGCTGTTCTGTGGGTGAAGTTCTTGCCGTCCAGGGGTAGCAGAGCTGGCTCAATCGTGACATCATGGCGTATTTCCTGCAGCATTTTGGCAGTGTCGGATGCAAACAAAGCCTCTCTTCTTGCATATTATTGTATGGTTTGCATCAAAGGCAGTGCCACAGGCACAGTGTTGAGGTAGGTTCTCTATTGGCCACCCATATCTCAAGGCTATGGCGTCAATAAATTCAATGTTTGTTGAAGTGGAAGCCTTTTGCCATGAGAGGCAGGGTTGTGAGCCAGTTCGATGCCCCAACCTCCTGTGCAACTTCAACTCTTCTGCACTGGTCTGGTGTTAGAACTTCGATTATGTGCTGCGGCTGGTCTTTTTGTCTTGCTTCACTCTCCTTGCTTATCTGTGTCTTTATGTCTTTCTGCCTTTGGTGGTCGATTTCACTCGTCTCAACCTGGGCGCAGATCTTCTGTGACAAGGATTCGGTGAGCCTGAGTGAATTTCTGTGTTCATAGCTTGCCACGGTTACTGGATTTATAATGCCAAGGCCTCCCATCCTGGGTGGTAGTGCTAGAAGGTCCCTCTCTTCTGGTGTGGGGATGTGGCCATTGGTTAGAGATGGGAGGAATGAATCCCTGATTGCATCCTCCAGTGGTTGTAGCAGCAACTCGATGTCTGGTATGGTCCTCATCACGAAGGTCCACTTGTGCTTTACACCATAGGTAAATGCACTGTATGCTGCATGGGGTTCTGTTTTTACGTGGCTGGATAGTGTATGAATTTCTTCTACCCATGTCTTTACCTTATCACTTACATACTTGTCTTTGAATTCCTAATTCCAATCACAGCCCCTAGATGCCTCTGACCTTCCTTGGTAACTAACACGTTTGTGCCTCTAAATGCCTCTTGTGCATCTTTATAGTAAGCTGGTTTCACGATCAAGATGGACATACTTGCATTAGGTAGTAACCTATTTCAGGGCCATGAGATGTTACAAGGTCCCACCATTTCTTCACATCCTCAACCTTGCCAGCACCCGTGAGATCATCTGCATAGGCTACCTGTTTTACATTGGTGGCCTCGTATTTGATCTGTTGTTGCAGCACTGTCATCGCCAGGGCGTAGATAGCCATGGCAATGGGTCCCCCTGGGTAATTCCTTCTGTGGACTGGATTACACCGACATCGTGAGCCGCTGTCTTACCCACAATGTAGAGGTCTGCTGGTTCTTTGTAGATGTTTTCCACATATTGGGCAAATGCTGGGCATTTAACCTTGATATTGTGCAGCATTGCCTCCCGGTTGATGGAATTAAATGCATTTGAGGCATCAAATAATAATACTGCCTGACAGTCCTCTTCCCCAAATATTTTCCTCATGGAGTGAACTGCTGCCTCACCTCCTGCCTGCTGACATGCACACACCTGGAGTTTCCCAACTGCCTGCTTCACATCATTTTTCACCACCTCCATGATGCATTTTCTTATAATGCGTCTTAAGACTTCACCCACCCCGATGGGCCTGCATCCAGGAATCTTATCAAGGGGGATTAGTCTGCAAGCCGTCAGTGCCTTCGATGTTACTGCACTGACTTGAAACCCACTTCCTCCCCAGTGAGGCAATGGTGTTACATAGGTCTGTTGCTGCCTCCCCAAACTTGATGTTACTGAGGATTACTTGCCAAGATTTTGCATCCAGGCCTGATGGTCCTGCCCCTCCCTGTGTGTGCATTGCCTTCCGCCACACCATATCTCCAGTTATCCTGTCATACATGATGGGATTGGGAGGAGTGTAGTTGCTGTCAAGCTTTGACTGGGCACTTGCTTGTCGTGCAGTCGGGTGTTTTTCTTTTAGTTGTTGCATTGTTTCATCTGTCACGTCAAGTACTCCATTTGGTGATTCAGCTGACAGGGACCTTGTTGCCATCGAGACCTTCCCCTGTCTCATCTTGCTGCCAAAAATCCTTGCAGCATCATTGGTATTCTGATTCCTTCTGCCTCGGTTGTTTATTCTCATCTGCAAGGCCCTTGCTTCCTCAAGTAGGTTGTCGATTTCACCTCTTTTCCATATTTCAACCCGCCTTTGGATGGCCTTAATATTTTCTGCAATGCTAGCTCTTGGGCGGGTCTTGTTGAAGAAGAGATGTATTAGTGCAAGGACCTAATAATAATAATACTGCTACTACTACTATTACTACTACAACTACTACTACTACTGTTGCCACTACTACTACTATAGTCTCACCAATCTAAAACCAAGGTTTGAGTGGAGTCCAGCCAGGGATTTCCCGGCGTACACCGTTGCCTTGTTTCGTATACTCTGATTGGCTTGTGGCTGACCTGACACCGTTAGAGTTCGCCGCTTACATCTCGCCACCTGGCCTGACATGACGTCACCCACTTCTGTGTGTTTGTGTAAGTGTGTGTGTGTAAAGACAAACTAATTTAAGTTATAAATATAACCAAAATAATGAATTTAAAAATCGCATTCTCTCTCTCTCATATAATTTATGATTCCCAGTATGGGCCTGGATGTTGCCGCTCGTGAGTGTTTTAACTTACTTATTTCAATTAAGAAAATAGCGTATGTTCTACTGATTCCTTCAAAATATATTATAAACGTAATTGTTACATTACTTACCCAACTTAGAACTACCGTGAAAGTCGGTAAAAGTAACTACATTTTTTTCAGCAACACTGTAAAATATGTATGCCACGTTTCTTTATTGATGTACAAGAGCCATATGCATTACAAGTTTATATTCCTTTGATATGCTAGAATACTTACGTTTATATTGTATTAGTATGTGTGTACCTATCTGTGATGCCTATTACATATATAACAGAATTTACTCATCGCTCGTTTAGGAAGTATGGCATGGCTGCAACCAACGCCAGACCCTACCCAAACCTTTGTTTTAAATTGGTGCAACTCTACTACTATTACTGTTGCCACTGCTACTACTACTACAACTGCTACTACTACTACTACTACTACTGTGCAGAGAGCACCTAAGACTGCAGCAATAGACACGGAGAAAGGCCAAATGCAGAGTACAGGACTCAGTTTATTTCAACGTTTCGCCCAGCAGAGCTTCTTCAGTAATAACATAGTGGACAACACACCACTCTTTAAGTAGCCTTCCAGCCTGGTTGGTGACCTAAACACAAGTAAACAATCTCACAGTACATGGCTAACCTGACTGACTGCTCGTTAAGAGCCAATGGCTTCGGTGACATAAAGAATCCATTATTGTGGTTGATATTACATGCATTTGCAATGAAGGCGGACTCATAGTATTTACATTTCATGGTACTATCTACATATTTACTGTAATCATTTTAGAATTTTTTCAGTTGGCATTATGGCCTGTGTCAAACCAATGTTTTCTATCTATCTATATCTATATATCTAGGCTGCTTCCTCCAAGGGAAGGGAGGTAGCCGAGACAGGACGACACACTCCCAATTTAGTCATCCACTCAGACACATTCATTCGCATCTTAGCCCCAAAGGGGAGAAGGGACAGATCCTCACCGCACCCCACAGCACGAGGTCAACTACGAGTGCAATCAGTAACATCCGTAGCAGGGCCCGACAGCAGAGCTGGTTTACCCCTGCCACATCATAATAGACCCATCCCCTTACCCGCACCTGACCTGAGCAGCTGATCAGACAAATGCGGGAGAATATCCCCTCAGGGCTGCATCATCATTCATTCATCCACAATTTCTCTCCATTAATTTCTATCACTCACAGCCACTTTTCCTTGCTCAATAGACATTCCTCTCACATGCAACGCTCTCTTCACACTGTCCATCCATCCTATTCGTGGTCTTCCTCTCAACCTTACACCTCTCACATCAGCTCTAGTTATCTTTTTCACCAATCGCTCATTATTCATACTCTCCATATGCCCAAACCATCACAACACCCTCTGCTCAGCTTGATAAGCTATCTCCCGGACAGCCCCAGTTCTCCTTCGCACTTCATCATTTCTCACTCGATCCATACCCATCACTCCACACATACTCCTCAGACACCTCATCTCTATTACATTCAACTTTTCCTCTCTGCTACAACCATATTCTATGTTTCAGCCCCATATAACGCAGTCGGTACCATAACACCCTCATACAGCCTTCTCTTTACATCCATTCTAAGCTAACGACATCTAAACACTTTTTTCATTCCTCCCAGCACCTTCCCTACTTCATTCGTTCTAAACTTCACTTCTGCATCTATTCTTCCATCCATAGCAACATGTGGCCCTAAATACTTAAAACACTCTACCTCCTCAAGCAACTCACCATTCATACCTATATTCATCCTCCTACCATCTACCTACCTCGTACACTTCATCACTTTACTCTTATTCTCATTTACTTTCAATTTCCTCATTTCACACACCCTTCCAAACTCCTCTGCCAACTGTTTCAATCTCTCCTCTGAATCAGCCACTAGTGCAGTATCATCTGCAAACAGCAGCTGCTTCAGATTCCACTCTTTACCATCAACATTCACAGACTCAGACCTCCACCTAACACTCTTGCATTCACCAATGTTTTACAATCTCATTAATCGTATTGAAACACTTGATGTCATATTTGTGTTCCATTGCTCGTTTCTCAAGACCCCGAAATGTTTCTCCAACATAATCTTTACTACATCCTAAACAAGGTAGACTGTAAACTCCTGCTTGGCGTACATCCTGTCCACTCATTTTCTTTTTCAGTAAATTGCCCACTGTTACAGAACCTGTTCTCACAACACTTATACCAACCCTATTTAGTAGTGGAAAAACATTGCTACCTACTGAGGTATTAGGCAACATGATCCTCTTTTCACATTTCTCATTTCTTTCTTACCTTGTATGGATATTTTCAGCCTTCTTCCTAGCCTTTCTGATAAAGTAGGGAGGGACTTTCAGTTTAGTGATAGAATAAAATATATTTGTACATTCCTCCTCTAGATATTCTTTCAAACATATCCTCAAGGCTCGAAAGTAAAATCCAGTGACAATGCCTAGTTATGTTATTCGTAGCAGAATGAAAATGTACATATTCATCTTAGAGGTCGGAGATGGGGACGCCCACCATCTACTCGCTCGATGTAATGCTGCTTTGGGTGTCTGCCCTTTCCTTTCTTTCTTCCTTCCTCTTCTGTCTTTCTTTCCTTCATTCTATTCTTTTCCTTCAGCCTACGAGTGACTTAACACTCTCTCTTCTATCATTCCTTCTTTTATTTTTTTTTCCTCTTCCTTTTGCCTAAGGATGACTCTACACTGAGTGGCAAGTCAATATTTTCCTGTACGCCATGAAACCATTTGCTACGCTTGGTGGTAACCATATTATAACCAAATAATTGCGCCTGGTGGTCTAGTGGGTAATTAAGGCGCTCCTATGTATGTTTACATCCAAGAGATGGTTGGGGTTTATTGCTCACGTAATGCCACTCAAGGATGAGTTAGGCTGGTCACTCTCATCTTAAATGTCAGGACGAACTTGCGTAGCCCCGGGCTCCTATGCTCCTCGTGAGGCAACACAGGACTGCATGATGGATGGATGGATCATTCTTAAAGTATTTTTCCTAAAAACATTAAACTTCAACCTGTTTTCATCTGTTAATAAAAGTTCATCCAAGGAAAGCAACCTATTGCCAGTCTCATACTCTACTGTAAAATATTTACTATTATCAACTCTACAGGTATTTACCTAATCTAAAAGCCAGCTCAAATCCAAACCACGTAGAGCTATCACAAGCACATTGTCTACGGACTTAAGGCAAACTACGTCTCTAGGATCTATGTCATTAAAGCCAGTATTTTCTAAATCTTCTAATGATAAATTAGCTATAACCGGGCTGAGGGGGGACCCCATTGCCATCCTGCTCTTTGTCTATAATACTTGTCATTAAATGTGAAACAACAGTTAGAAGCACAGAGGTCAACTTAACTAATAATAACGTTCACCAGCAGAGGTAGATCATCATTTTCAGATAGAACATTACTCATTACATTTATAGCCTTATCAGCTGGTGCAGCCATGAGCACTTTTAAGCGGACAATGTAGTCTGCTACAAGAGGGTAGGTAAATCGCAAACGTCCACCCCAAACTCCCCTTCCTTACCCCCACAAAACCACCGATTTGTTGGGCGTCTCTCACGTCTTGCTGCATGTCATATTAGTATACTCATAATTTATTTTACCATGAGGTGGGTTATTACGCGTATACATCCACCTTCAGTTGAGTGAGCAGTAATTATATTGATGTCTAAGAAGATTTCACAAGAATGACTTCACTGTATTAATTCCAAATATTTATTCACATATTCTTAACGATGTACATGTACTAAAGTCTAAGTAACAGTGACAAGTTACATGACTACGAGCTCTAAAAATCCCTCTTCTATCTTGTCATTTGGGAAGCCACATAACCACTGTGACTCTCGATTCTTGTAGTAGGAGTTAATGATGAATACAAGGAGTTTATCTTGATTTATTATCTTCAGAGAAAATCTTAAGTTGAGCAGTGTATGTATTACAGAGACTGAATACACTAAGTAAGTCTAGTTGGACCCCTCTTCTTGTTCACTCTCTCCACTACCTGTCGGTTCTATAGCTAGCCTCCTTCTGAGCTCTGCTTCCTAAATTCTGGTGTAGCAGGTGTCGTGTCACGTGTGTTACACTGTTGTTGGAAAGTTCTAGAAACCCGTGTGTTAGTATGTGTGTATGTGTGTGTATAGTCACTAGGCATTGTTCATACGGTATCTCGCTGACACACTATCTATATCATCCTCTGACTTGCTACTTCCTGTGTGTTGTCAAAATTTCCTCAGTTAACTTGCAAGATCATTTCCCGTTCCCAGGCTTGCCTGGTGCTCTGTCTATCTATCTGTTTATCTATCTATCTATTATGTTTTGTAATTATAATATGGAGTCCTAACATTGCTCGGCCACGCTGCTGAAGGTCCTCCGACAGCAATAATCTATTAGTACATAATATTGATTATAATATTGTATACATATAATATTCATAATAAATTGCAATGATCTAGTAATATTACATTTTAACCCGCGCCGTCCCGGCGACGTGAATTAACGTCTGCACATGATGTGCACTCATGTCCCGGCGACGTGAATTAATGCGGCAACATTGCAAGTTGCATAATTTTCACATTTTTCAAAATTCGCGCCTGATTTTTTTTTCGTCCACCTACGCAAGCCTCACCTACTCACTGCCAGGCGGATAATCCCCTAGACCCAGATTAACCCCACCTGACCCTGTGATCATCCAGTTACCTGTCAGCAGTCACCCAGGTCAGACATGGCGCGTCGTGGGCTGTCAGACAAGGAGATACAAGTCGCCCTGGATACCTTTACAGGGGATAGTGATTCCCTACTGGAAGACGACACCCTCGATGTCGATTACGTGCAGCCTGAGGAGGTTACCAGCAGCAGTGATGAGGAGGTCCCTTCCCCAAGGAAGGTCAAATATATAACATATAGGAGGGCAGCGGACGGCCAGCCTGCACCACGTGCTACATCTAGGCAGCAACACATACCATCAGATGAGGACGGGGACAAGGACGAGGACGAGGAAGCAGTACATGGTGGCGTATTTTCCTGGCTGGGGAAGGAAAAGATATCGTCACGTGGGACTGGGACAGACGTCACATCGTGACTGTTCCACAGGTATGTTCCTTCTATGTGTTTTGTGGCAGGAAGTAGTGGTGTGGGGATGGTTAGGGCAGCAGAAAGTGAAAGTGTTGGGGCGGGAGAGCGCAGGATTCGTGAAAGCGAGAGTGGTGTGAGGGAGGCAACACGTCCACATGGTGTTCGTGTTAGGCGTGGTGTGGGTTAGCAGAAAGTGAAAGCACATGTCTAACATGTAAAGGAGTAATATGTTATATTGGAAGTATTATAAAAGGTGAATAATTAGATTTTGAGTTGAAAAAATAATGACGGTACCTAAAGTCACGTGGTAGTGCTACTGTTATGCTCATTCTTTTCGTAAAGCATGTACATCTATAAAAGCAATTGTATAACATGTAAAGGGGTAATATGTTATACTGGAAGGTCAGAAGAGACACTAGGTACGAGTGTGTGGAGTGCAACGTTGCTCTCTGCCTGCAACCGTGCTTCCGTGAATATCATAATAACAGGCACTATTGAAAGTGTGTGTAGTGTGGTAAGGCCTGTACATACGCGATAAAGTGTCGTTCAGTATCATAATAGTGCCATGTTATCTTATGTGATACTAATCATAGGAGGCTGTAGAGTTACTGGAAAGTTAGTATGTAAGTTGAAAAATAGTCTAAGTTGAAAGTCACAGAACATACAGTCAGTAGGTAAATAAGCGCTAGGAAGAATTCTGTTCACGATGTAAGAGGAGTGGGAAATTCCCCAAGGGCTCTAAATTTAGCCACCAATTATGGGATAAGCTGTCTCCCAGTGTAACCACCATCCCACCTCTCTGTCTCTCTCTCTCTCTCTCTCTCTCTCTCTCTCTCTCTCTCTCTCTCTATATATATATATATATATATATATATTAGGATAAAGCTTACTGTAAATCGTGTACTACTGTGAAAGCAAATGTCTAACATGGAAAAGGCCAGAATGTAATGTGAAAAGTACTATAAAGGAGGAGAAAATATATTCAGAGGTGAAAAAATAATGACATGACATGATTTACCTACGTAAATTAGCGCTACTTCTATGCTAATTCTTTTCATAAAGCATGTACTTCTGTAAAAGCAATTGTCTAACATGTAAATGGGTAATATGTTATATTATAAGTAATCAAAAAGGTAAAAAAATAGAATCTGAGTTGAAAAAAGTATGAAAGACCAAGTCGTCACTTGGTAAATAAGCGCTATTCTTATGCTAATTTCTTTCGTAAAGCAAGTACATCTATAAAACTAATTGTATATCATGTAAGTGGGTTATATATTATAAGTGATCTTAAAGGTGAAAAAATAGAATCTGAGTTGAAAAAAGCATGAAATAAAATGATCTCACTTGGTAAATATGCGCTACTTTTATGCTAATTCTTGTCATAATGCCTTAAAATATGTACAAACAATTATGTAAAGTTGAAAATGGTATGATGTTATTGTGAAAGTAATATGGAACATGAAAAAATAAAATAGCTGATGAAATAACGATGTTTGTTATCCATCGGTGAAATAATCGACCGATTTCGCTAGGGTCGCACAATGGTACATATCTTATTTCTCATTTTTTTCTGTATAAAACCCAATATACTTCTGGTATACATATTTTCAACATATGAATACATGGTAATAAACGTATACTGCATCAGTTCAGAGTACCCGTGCCACCATAGAAAACGTACGGCGAAAAGACTACTCATAGAGCATGGCAGTGCCTGTCAAACTTACGTGCTCCAGGTAAGCCATTTCTGGACCCAAGGGACACCTTTCTTTGTGATTTTCCTTAGTTTCTGACCAAAAGCGAATGTTTGAGCAAAAAAAAAAATGGTCCAAAAAAGCCGGGACTGGGATGGACCAAAGCTCAGAAAACGTCGGGATTGGGCGGGTTAAACAAGTTGTATACATATTTAAATAAATGCACTAAAGGTAAACTATTTAACTGTAATACAGTATGTACATGGGTTATTGTAGTGAAATGCATAAATGCAAGAAAAAAAAATAGTTTAAAATTAAGATTATGGTAAGAGTTATTAATATTTCATTTAAAGATAATGCTACTGGTATGCCATACTTCTATATCATGGGTCATTCTCCTTTGTATTATATATATATATATATATATATATATATATATATATATATATATATATATATATATATATATATATATACTTCATTCAGGGGGGTTAACTTGGATGTTAACTCTACCCCTACTAAATACTGACTCCAAATTTGCAATTCTTGCATGCAGTCTGTGCATTGCGAACAGCAGGACTGCAAATACAATGCAGAAGATTATAAAGACAGTAGGTGCTGGGCTATACACATAATATGGGTTGAACATACTCAAACTCAAATCTTCCCAGGGCTTCATTGTTTCATTGATCAGTTGCATAGTTTCAAACTTAGGTGAAGTCTACTTAATACTTGTGCTCATGTTTAAGTCCATATCATGCAGTGGGTGGAAATGTTTGTGTGTATGATTGAGGGTGGCGTAGTGATTGATGGTGGATAAAGTGGACATGGATGGTGTAAATACCGCACAGTAGTCTGGTGCATTGTATAATCCTGAGGCTGAAGTATGAGATGGTGGTATATCTGGACAGACTATGTAAACTGATGTGTTATGAGTTAAAAAAAAAAAAACTGTGAGTGTCCGATGCGTTGATGGTGTACAAGTTTATCTGGAGCAAAAGTGAAGTTGCAATGATTATGAATATTGTTATTTCTGATGATAGCCATTCCACAAGGGACTGTATCAGTAGGCTGAAACGTGAAAATGTACGCAGGACAAACAAGAACAGCATGTAAGGATGTGCGGCACTTTCGTTCAATCGTTGATTCACTGGCGAAAGTGACAGTGTTCCGTCTCTTGGAGACCATGATGAGTTCGGTGTCTGTGTTGATGCTGATGATGACCAAAGTGTTGTTATTGTTAGAGGGGAAGGGGTGTATTTGGTATATTGTGAACAGGTCGTCAGTTATGAATGGTACATGAACTACTACTGATGTTGGTGTTAGTGTTGCTTCTAAATATGGATAATATTGCATGAATTCCCTACTTCGGAACAAAGGCTTCAATTTATGTTTATGTATGCCTTGACTAATTATCTGTCGTAGCTCATGAACTGGGAGTAAGTCAATTGTGATCTTGCCATCACCAGCATTCGAAATTCCTTGCGTAAGTGCCCTGTAACGAACTCTAGTGTTGTCTAATTGTAGTAGAATTGTGTCAATATGTTTTGTGATGATCGAGAAGTGTTGGAAAAGTGTTGTTACCTTCCATTTCATTTATTTTATCTACACTCTCGAGAGCTATGTTTTCTGCCTTTTTCAGATTTTTCACAATTGTTTTCATTGCTGAGCTATGTCCTGTGATGAATTTATCTTGGTATGTTAGTACCTGAGCTATTTTATTAAATTTATTGTTTATTTCTTTAAGGTCATCTTCTGTAGCCAATCCAAAGATGTTCCCAAGAACTGCGCCACCCAGGTCGAACAAACCGCGCTTTTGGCGAGTACGTGTGATGTTGTTTCTGTCGCTCAATACCTCCGTTCCATAAGATGGGAGATCTTGGATCATGATGAACATAGTTGACTTTGCCTGTTCTATTTTCCATTTCGCTGACTTCACTATTTCATTCATTTCCTTTGTGTTATGTCCTTGTGAAACATGGCTTTCTATCATGAAGTCCAGGGTTCACTTAGGTTTCGCAAGATTTTCTAGATAAGAAGGTAATTCATACAAGTAATCCAGACTTATTTCAGTACTCATGACGTCTTTTACGATTGAAGTCGTGGCCGTTGGAGCCATGAGGCATCCTTGTCGTACTATGTGTTAGGGGTCTAAGTGTTCATATCCTCTTTGCTATGTAGAGGAGAATCCATAGCATAAGTCCCTTCATCGCTACCTATCGAAAAAAAAATCTAATAATTTCCTAATATGGTCATGCTGTGGTCGATGATAGTGATGATGTGCGTTACGGTTGATTGTTATTTCATTTATAGAAGGAGTTTAAATTGATATTTAATTCTCGTAAATGATGTACTGTGGATTTTATTGGAATAGTTGCACCTATGTTCGATTGTTTGGTATATGACCTTAATTTCTTTTTGTAATCATTGTTGTTTTCTTGCTTGGTTTCTTGAGGTACGTTCGCCTGTTCGGTTGTATCCGATGCTGAATAATTATTGGATAATTCCCTTGAAACTCGTTTTAAATGGTCAATATGAACTTGTTTCTCTTCGCCACTTGACAGTGACTTAATTAAAACTTTGCTTTTATGTTCATTACTCTGTATGGGCCCTCAAATTTTGGGGATAATTTATTGTCTCTCGTATGAATGATACCATAAATAATGTCTCCTAAGCTGATAGGTGAATCTCTTGCCTTCTTGTTAAATGCCTCCGTCATTTCTTCCTTGGACATCGTTAATTGTTTTTTGACTCTCTTGTGTATGTCTTGGAATTCACGTAAACGGAGTTTAGAGTAATCATCGTAATTGTATAAAGGCATACTGTCACCTTCTAGGAGCTCATATGGTAGTTTTTTATCTGTCCCATATATAATGAAATGTGGTGTGTCACCTATGGATTTATTTATAGATCCATTAATTGAGGCTTCTACTCTGGGAATCCAATCAACCCAGCTTGTATAATTTTCACTGAGAATGTGCCGTAGCACATCTAATACTTTTTTGTTTTGTCTCTCTACTAACCCATTAGATGCTGGGTGATAGGCTAAAACGTTAACCTTTTTGATGTTCTATTGTTTACATATTTCTTGTAAGATCTCAGAATTAAATTCTCCTCCATTATCACTTAGTAGTACCTTTGGGGAAGTAAAGCGACATGTTACATTATCTTTTATTGCCTTTGCTACTGTCTCTGCTGTCTTATCTTTAATTGGAGGTAAAATGACATAACGGGAAAAATGATCCGTTGCTACGAATAGGTATAGGTTATTATTGTATGATAATAGCATCTTGGAAAAATCAACAGCGACAACGTCCCATGGTTGATGTGGTACAGGGTAATTACCCATTGGTGTAGGTGAAATTGTGTATCCTTTGTGTTTTGCACATGATTCACATCAGTCCGCATGATTGTTTATATCTTTTCATAATGAAGGCCAGTAATATAACAGCTGGGCTTGTTTGAATGTCTTATCCTTTCCAGGATGTCCTGCATGTGGGCTATCGTGTATCGTTCGTAATACTTGGGGTATCATGTCATTAGGTACTACCAACTGGTTAGTATTTCTTTGGCGTTTTGGTTGTTTCGGGTTAATTTTGTATAATGTATTATTGACCATTGTGAATTTTTCGAGTGGTACATGCAGTTTGGGTAATTGTATGCCATCTCCACTTTCTAATTTGTATATAACTTTAGACTATATTGGGTCAAGTCTTTGTGCTTTTGCGATATCATCGTGGTTTGGGATATTTCCTTTGAGATCTAATGCCGCGACCTGAATTGTGTTCGGGTTCCTAGATAATGCGTCAGCTACTATGTTCATTTTACCTTGTATATAATGAATTTATACATTGTAGTTTTCAACTGTACATTTCCATCTTGCTCTCCCCCCAGAAAGGAGTTTTTCTTTAAACATACCCACTAGTGGTTTATGGTCGGTGAATAAGTGGATTTCGTAACCATATACCAAATCTCGAAACTTTTGTTATGCAAAAACCACTGCAAGTGCCTCTAAGTCTGTAGTGCAATAATTTTTCTCTGCACCTTTTGTTTGTCTGCTGGCAAATGCAATTGGTTGATTCTTTCCTCTTTTATCTTCTTGCATCAGTACAGCCCCTAATCCTTTAACTGATGCATCTGTACGAATAAGAAATGATTTTGTGTAATCCGGATATGCTAAACAAGGTCCATTTGTTAGTTTAATTTGTAGATTGTTTAATGCCCTTTTTTGTTCTTCTTCCCATTAGAATATAGCATCTTTTTTGAGTAGTTGGAATAGAGGAAAAGCTATATGAGAGAATTGTGGTACGAATGACCTATAGTACCCAGCTAGACCTAAAAATTGTCTAACTTCGTCAGTCGTAGTGGGTTCAGGAAAATCTCTCACTGCCTGTATTTTGTCACCAGTGGTCTGAATACCATTAGATCTTAATTTGTGGCCTAAGAAATTTATTTCCTTAAAGCAAAATTTGCATTTAGAAAGCTTAATTTTTAAACCAGCATCACTCAGCTTTTTTAAGAGTAAGTCTAATTTCTTGAGATGATCCGTAATATTTTTCGTTGCGATTATAATATCGTCAAGATAAACAAATATTCCTTGTCCTAAAATTCCGGACAATACATAATTCATAAGACGCTGGAATGTGCCTGGGGCTGTCCTCAGTCCCATCGGCATCCTTGTATATTGGTAGTGGCCTCTATTTTGGAAAAGGCAGTGTATTTACGTGACTCCTCTGCAACCGGTATTTGATAATAGCCATTTAAGAGATCGATTGTTGAGAATATATTATTCTCCGGTCCAATATTCTGCAGAGCGTCCCTTAGCAATGGCATGGGAAATCGCTCTGGGATTGTGTGATTGTTTAGTTTACGGTAATCTACTACCGCACACATTTCTCCATTTCGTTTGGGCACAAAGAATAATGGGGCATTCCACGAAGACTGAAGGTTCAATAATTCCAAGTTTTAACATTTCATCGACATACTGATTTGCAAGTGTACGTTGGGAGTGTGGGATGCGGTAGGCTGGTACGAAAATTGGTGGTGTTTCTGGGTGCACATTAATCTTGTGATTAATCAGGTTAGTACATCCTAATTGTTCTCCGGGTAATGCTACGGTGTCCCTGTGTGTTTCCAGCAGGGTTAACAAATCATTTTCTTCATCAAATTCACCTGAGTGAATTAAATTCTCTTTTATGCTTTCTCTATCCGTAGATTTTATCTCACTTGTCACTCCAGCTACAGTATAACTATTTCCTTCACAGGGGCGGGACATTTTTCAATATTAACTATGCAAGTCCCCTTTTTCAACTGAACTTCCCCATTCATGTGATTAATTATGAATATCTGAGTTTGCCCTTCGTCGGTCGTATGACATAATGCATTTTCCACTGACAATCCCTTTACTTTACATAATTCTTCTAAGACAAGAACAGTACTATTCCGTAATTTGCTCTTTATGGTAACTTTCATATAGGAATTAGGTGGTATAACTAAATCATTGGTGAGATGGGCTGGAAAAACTGATAAATCAGTACGGTTATCTGGGTCACTAATTCTGGAGGCTGGGGCTGGTGGTGGGAGTGGATCTACACTCATCTGTTTGAGTATGTTTGTTTAGGTGGTGGGAGTGGATCTATACATTCATCTGTTTGACTGTGTTTGTTTAAGCTTTTAATATTACCAATTCTTTTTGGTTCTCTTTTACTAATCGGTGAGGGCTCTGATGAATTCATTGTCAAAGTTTATTCCATTCATTTGTGGGAATATAGCTATGTTTTCTGCTCTCATGGATCTTAAGCCCAGTAACATATGAGCTTTAATTGCTAAGTTTTCAACGATATAGAAAAATGCAGAGAATGGTCTTGTAGTCTCTGTGAAACTGATATTTAACCTTATCATACCTTTTACTGTAATTTTTTTTCCATCTACCGTACGTAAATCTAAATCAGATTCTTCCAGAAAAGTTACTTTCTTCTTATTTTTAAGAATTCTATTTATTTCTTCATGTGTTATTAAGTTCACTGGAGAGCCTGTGTCTAAAAATAAGGAAATGTTTTGATCCTCACATACAGCTGGTATCAAGATACACTCATTTCCCAACATGCCTCCTATGTGAATTTTAGACTTGCTTTTCTTTACATTTGTTCGTTTTTTGTCATGAATTGGTCTTCCCCCGATTTGAACATAGACACAATTTTTTCTACTGTTTTGCAGTTACTGGTCCAGTGCCCTTGGTATCTATGATGCCTACAGTAAGGACCAAATCCTTGTGTCTTTTGTCTATCCTCTTTTGTTTTGATAAAGCATTCATACCTTGTGTGTCCTGGTTTTGCACAATAATGACATAGAATGGACCTATCTCTTGACTGTGACCTACGAGGTGACTTCCCATATGTAGTGTTGTTTATGGCGCGAGATCTGCTCAGGCTGCGTTTAAACTTATGAAACTGCCTGTAGCCTGGTGTTTGTGATCGAATCCTCGTCACGTTTATTTGTTTGCTCTGCCTGCTTTCTGGTCGCGATCGATTTTGTTCTCTGTTTGGGGTCGTTGTAGATGTTTTCACCGCTGATACCGTCTCAGGTACTCTCATTCTACAAGAATGTGCGGGTGTGTCAACCATACCTGCTTTACTGCGCTACATCTCTACCTCGTTCATTAAGTCTAGTAAGCACATGCCTGGGGTGTACGCGATCGTCTTGGCGATCTTCACCCGTCACGTCCCGAGGTTTTCCGCACCTCCGACATCCCCCAGTCCCGAGCTATTTTGGAAAAAAAAATTTTTGGCTAAAACTTCCGTTTTGGTTGAGAAACGAAGGAAAATCACCAAGAAAGGGCTTACCGTGGTCCATAAGTGGTCGGAACAGGTGAGGTCCCCTGTGCCAGGTATTGTATTCTATCATTGACGTGTGAGGCGCTCGAGTTTTCTATGGTAGAAAATATTGGGAGAAACAACACACAACACCTCTATATTTATTGAATTTGAACTAATAAACAATAACAGTAGCAATATAATGGATATCAGACACACATATATGAAAAATAAGCACTGTACCATCGCACGAGCATAGTGAGTTAGGTACGAGTCATAACATGCTATATACTAAGTTTCTTGTATCAGTCAACATATCATTTTTTCTACTTGTATACTTCTGCTTCAATGACATTTTACCAATTTTTACTGTTTGTAAATGTTTTCCAGATGTTTTCATTCATTATGATGACATGCAGCATAAGTTTAGCGCACAACTGCTTACTAAGCGCACTCTCTATGACTCGTATTTCAACATACCCAATTGTTTTATCACTTTCCTATTATTTTTTCGTTTACATAGAACCTTTCTTCCACCACTGTAAATGTTTTCAATTATTTACATTCATTACGAGGGCATATAGCGAAATGCTAGTGCAATTCACGTAGCAAGCACAATCTCAAACACTCGTGTTTTTTTCTACTTTATTTTTTTACTCCAATTATACTTTCCCACTTACATTACATACGTTTACACCCCTATACTGCACTATACATACTTACTGGCATTATTTATTCAAGTGAGCGTCAGAATATCGCATGAAAATACCCTCGCAATGAATGTTTCGACCAACATAATACTCAAACACTTACATACTAATTCTTCACATATATTACACACTTCCCACTTGTTGACTTCTATTTTCATAATTACGGGGCTTATTCATTCAACTGAGCATCAGGATATCGCATCTCTATACACACGCTAGGAATTTTTTGACTTAGAATATATTTCAGCACTTACAATAATTTGAACTTATATTATACCTGTTAGCATTTCCAATAATAATAATTACATATTTAAGGGCCTTATTTATTGCACTGAGCGACAGAATATCGCATCATAAAACCCTCACTATGTATGTTTCCACTTACAGCATATTTATACACTTACATACAATTTTTGCACTTATGTTATACCCGTATGCACTTTATACTAATATTTTCAGATCAACATGACTGATAATTTCACTGAGCGTCTGTTTGTCGCATTTACTTCATAGTTTCAGCATCCTATCGCATTCACACCATATCAGAATTGCATCAAGGTGTGATAATCGCTGAAACATGGGTAAATACAGAGACCCACGTCACACTCCACGCACTCATAGCGGGTGTCCTTCCTCTGTGTGGTGAGTCTCACCCGGGAATTGCTACACACATGACACCTGTGTTGGCGCCTAGGTCTGTTTGGCTGGGGAGGGATAGGAGTGGGGAAATGGCGGCCGGATATTCTCAGGGGAGTTTGGGCAATAGGGGCAGTGCGGGTGCGATGTTAGGGCCTTTCAACAGCATAACGTGCAAACATCTCTCTTGTGAGCTCCCTCACAAACCCTTCAAAGGTTTCCTGAACTCCTGTTGCCATGGCGTGAAGGTGGTGGCAATTCAGAGCAGTGATGTCTAGTAAGTGAAAAAACAGTTTCTTATACCACTTCATCGTGGTCCTGGCACACTCTACCGTCGTTATCATGGAGTCTCACTGGTCCACCAGGCGCATGTTTATGTTATAATCCATGACACACTCAGGTTTCCAAATGTGACGCCTGTTCTTGCTCCGCTAATCAACGGAATCAGTACGGTGCATCAAGGGGCAGTGAACCGTTGACAAGAGGCTTACTTCTCTATTATGGTTCCACACAGTTGCAAGGATGTTGTTGGCTTTGAAGAAGACAACCTCATTCCTGTCAAGTTTCCGCCCTACCTTGGCCGTGTGACGCCGGTTCACCTTCATGGTTCCACAGACTCCCGTTTCATGCATGTGAAGATAACGAGCGAGAAGAGGGCTAGTGTACCAGTTGTCCAGGTAGAGGACGTGACCACGATGAAGGTAGTCTTCTATCATTGTCTTTACCACTGCTCCCGACAGTCCAATACTCCGATCTTCTATTATGTCTGTCTGTGCACTGGTGTACAAGACTAAGTCTTGCACGTATCCAGTCCTACAGTTGCACATAACAAAGATCTTGAACCCAAAACGGTGCCTTTTGCTGGGTATATACTGCCTAAATGAAATATTACCTCTCCACAACACGAGACTCTCGTCTATGACGAGGTCTCTATAGGGATAAAATGACGAACGAAAGGTTTGCCTGAGGTGATCAAAGACCAACCTAATTCGCCTCATCTTATCTGTGTCGTTCGTATTTGCAGGATCATGAGCATCATAGAAATGGAGGCGACTTAGAATTTGTTGAAACCAATTACAGCTCATCACTTGCCCAAATATTGGGGTGAACATAAAAGGGTCCCTTGTCCAGTAAGCCGGAATTCTGTTTTTTCGTATAATACCCATTAAAAGGACCAGGGCAAAAAATAGGAACATTTCTGAAAGGGAGACAGGGTAATCATATATGATAGAATGCCTACTCCTTGTTCCCAATCTTTCACTCTCAAGGCACTGGGTGCTTGCAAAAAGGTTGGTTTGGTAAACAATCTGCTCCACGAATGCCTCACTAAAAAACAGGTGGAAAAAATCCAACATGGTGGAATTACGGTGAACTCCGGGAGCAATGCAGCCAGAGCTCCCCTGCTCAGTGAAGGAGTGAATGAGGGGAGAAATCACTCCCATCCTCCCAATTCCATCCCACAAATCCCTCGTCCCCATCATCCCCATCATCGCCTTCGTCTGGGTGGGGAGGAGATCCTGGTGGGGGAGGTTGGGGAGGAGGAGTGCGGAGGGCTTCCCCATTATCACTCCTCTTCCCTCTCCCTTTACCCTTTCCCTTTCCCTTACGGCCTTGAGGAACATTAGGGGGCTGTGGGGATGAAGTTGGGGAATATTGGGGAGCATAAGATGTGCTGGGGAGTGGTTCCTCCTCACCTTCCCCCTCCATGACAACACCACGTGATTTTTCACGCACCCTAGCTCGCCCACGTGTTAGATGATATTGGGGAGCATAAGACGTGCTTGGGAGTGGTTCCTCCCCACCTTCCCCCTCCATCACAACCCCACATGATACAGAACGCACCCGCACTCGCCCACGTGATAAACCTCTCCGCCTCACACTACCTAGGGAGAGCAATGACTCACTCACGCCACTCTCACTTTCCTTACTCCTCCCTGCACTTTCCCTTTCACTCCCCACTCCCTCCACGGCACTTCCTAACTCCCCAAACAAAATACTAGGCCCATACCTGCTCGTCCGACGTGGTGTGCGCTCGGAGCCATGATGAGTTATTACCTCACGTCCATACCACGTGGCAGCACGTCCCACGACTCCATCCTTGTTCTCGTCCTTGTCCTCGTCATCGAATTCGGGTTCCACATCACACTGGGGCTGGACATAGGATGTTGCACGTGGTTTCTTGGCCGGTTGCCCCACTTTAGCAGCCCGGTAAGTCATGTACTGCTGCTTCCTGGGGGATGGAACTTCTTCATCACTGCTGGTAGTTTCCTCCTCCTCTGGCTGTACATAATCTTTATCAACAACCTCGTCGTCCAGTGGGAAATCACTGTTGCCTGTAAAGGCATCCAGGGCAGCTTGAATTTCGACCTCTGAGAGACCTCTCGTAGCCATGTCTGAGCAAGACCGTTGCTAACAGGTGAGTGGATGAGCTGTGGGTTAGTGCAGGTCGCGCGGGGTCGCCGAGTGTCCCCGCCTGGTGGCAGGTAGGGGAAGGTCAAGCAAGGATACGTACCGAAAATCAAGCACAAAATTTGAAAATTGTCGAAATTATGCACTTTGCAATTGCACGACGTACCGGTATGTCACCGGGACTGGCAATTGCAAATCGTTGCAACATACCCATACGTTGACGGGATGGGGCGGATTAAGGGTCCTATCAGGTAATTTACACAAGGCAGCTACATAACCAATGATGTCCACGACGAGCTCTGGGGACATCTTTCCATCATCTGTCATCCAATTTGAGTTTCCCAAAGTAACTAACAATGTTCTTTTGAATGTGGAGACATCAGCAGTTATTTCACTGAGCACATGGTTTGTAGTGTGCTCCCTTACAAGATCTACAATCTTATGTAATTCTGGAATTATACCTGGCAAGAAGTTCATACCTCCAGAAAATTTCTTCAAAAATTCTGTTTTAAATTCATCATATGTCCTAGCCTTGAGGAGCTTATCTGATCTCAACAAATTGCTTGCTGGACATCTTTCCTGGCTTATGCAAGATGAAAAAATGGCAATTTTGTCCTGTTCATTGAGTATGTGGCACTTGATGAACATTTCTTCACACTGACTGACCGATGAAATGATGTGAATACGATCTTTTTCTGTGCAAGAGAATTTTGGGGCAGTTTTATCTTCATGGTAAACATAAACATGAGGTGGGGAAGTTTGATCCGCAGTGTTTCGTTATTCATTTTCACTGTTTGCACTGTTAATTTAACTTGGACTTGTTTATCGTTGTGTGAGGGAATGGTGGAATATGATTCTCCTGCACGTTGCACTATATCAAGTATATTCCGATAGGTATGCAAGGCAGAAACTAAGTCCTCACTTGCTATGTCAGGGGGGGGTTTCCCACTCATCATCTGGTGTCACAAAAAGGACTTTGTAGTTACGTGTAGAGAAGTCTTGTGGTTTAGTTCTCACTCTCGATTTCTTGTAGTAGGAATTGAAGATGAATACAAGGAGTTGATCTTCATTTATTATCTTCAGAGAAATCTAAGTTGAGCAGGGTATGTCTTACAGAGACAATATAATAAGTAAGTCTAGTTGAGCCCCTCTTCTCTTGTTCACTCTCTCCACTACCTGTCGGTTCAATCGCTAGCCTCCTTCTGAGCTCTCTTTCCTAAATTCTGGTGAAACAGGGGTCGTGTCACGTGTGTTACACTGTGGTTGGAAAGTTCCAGAAACCTGTGTGTGAGTATGTGTGTATGTCACTAGGCTTTGTTCCCCTGCTATCTCGCTGACACACTACCTGCATCATCTCCTGACATTGCTACTTCCTAATCTGTCGTCAGCATTTCCTCAGTTAACTTGCAAGATCATTTCCCTTTCCCAGGCTCGCATAGAGCTGTCTACCTGTCTATTTATCTATCTATCTATTATGATTTGTAAATATAATATGGACTCATAACATTGCTCGGCCACGCCGTTGAAGGTCCTCTGACAGCAATTATCATTGACATATGCTAATCTATTAGTACATAATAGTGATTATAATATTGTATATATATAACATTCATAGTAAATAGCAATTATCCAGTAATACATTTTAAACAAGTTGTATACATATTTGAATAAATGCATTAAAAGTAAACTATTTAACTGTAATACTGTATGTACTTGGGTTATTTTAGTGAAATGCATACATGCAAGAAAAAAAAAATAGTTTAAAATTAAGATTATGGTAAGAGTTATTAATATTTCATATAAAGATAATGGTACTGGTATGACATACATGGGTCATTCTTCTTTGTATATATATATATATATATATATATATATATATATATATATATATATATATATATATATATATATATATATATATATGTATATATGTATATATATATATATATATATATATATATATATATATATATATATATATATATATATATATATATATATATATATATATATATATAATTAATACTATTTACAAAATATGTACACTTCATTCAGGGGGGTTAACTTGGATGTTAACTCTTCCCCCACTAAATACTGACTCCAAATTTGCAATTCTTGCATGCATTCTGTGCATTGCGAACAGCAGTACTGCAAATACAATGCAGAAGATTATAAAGACAGTAGGTGCTGGGTTATACACATAATATGGGTTGAACATACTCAAACTCAAATCTTCCCAGGGTTTCATTGTTTCATTGATCAGCTGCATAGTTTCAAACTTAGGTGAAGTCAACTTAATACTTGTGCTCATGTTTAAGTCCATATCAGGCAGTGGGTGGAAATGTTTGTGTGTATGATTGAGAATGGTCTAGTGATTGATGGTGGATAAAGTAGACATGGCTGGTGTAAATACCGCACAGTAGTCTGGTGCTATGTATAATCCTGAGGCTGAAGTATGAGATGGTGGTATATCTGGACAGACTATGTAAACTGATGTGTTATGAGTGAAATAAAAAAAACTGTGAGTGTCCAATGTGTTGATGGTGTACAAGTTTATCTGGAGCAAAAGTGAAGTTGCAATGATTATGAACATTGTCATTTCTGATGATAGCCATTTCACAAGGGACTGTATCAGTAGGCTGAAACGTGAAAATGTACGCAGGACAAAGATGAACAGCATGTAAAGATGTGCGGCAATTTCATTCAATCATTGATTCACTTGCGAAAATCACAGTGTTCCGTCTCTTGGAGACCATGATGAATTCGGTGTCTGTGTTGATGTTGATGATGACCAAAGTGTTGTTATTTTTATAGGGGAAGGGATGTACTTCGTATACTGTGAATAGGGGTTCAGTTATGAATGGTACATGAACTACTACTGATGTTGGTGTTAGTGTTGCTTCTAAATATGGATAATATTGCATGAATTCCCTACTGCAGAACAACGGCTTCAATTTATGTTTATGTATGCCTTGACTAATTATCTGACGTAGCTGATGAACTGGGAGTAAGTCAATTGTGATCTTGCCATCACCAGCACTCGAAATTCCTTGCATAAGTGCCCTGTGTTGTCTAATTGTAGTAGAATCGTGTCAATATGTTCTGTGATGATGGAGAAGTGTTGGAAAAGTGTAATGTTTCCTTCCATTTCATTTATTTTATCTACACTCTCGAGAGCTATGTTTTCTGCCTTTTTCAGATTTTTCACAATTGTCTTCATTGCTGAGTTTTGTCCTGTGATGAATTTATCTTGGTATGTTAGTATCTGAGCTATTTTATTAACTTTGTTGTTTAATTCTTTAAGGTCATCCTCTGTAGCCTATCCAAAGATGTTCCCAAGAACTGCACCACCCAGGTCGAACAAACCGAGCTTTTGGCGAGTACGTGTGATGTTGTTCCTGTCGCTCAGTCCCTCCGTTCCATAAGATGGGAGATCTTGGATCATGATGAGCAAAATTGACTTTGCCTGTTCTAGTTTCCACTTCGCTAACTTTACCATTTCATTCACTTCCTTTGTGTTATGTGCTTGTGAAACATAATTTCCTATCATGAAGTCCAGAGTTCGCATTGGCTTCGCAAGATTGTCTAGATAAGTAGGTAATTCATACAAGTAATCTAGACTTATTTCAGTACTCATGACGTCCTTAACGATTCTAGTTGTGGCCGTTGGAGCTATGAGGCATCCTTGTCGTACTATGTGTTGGGGGTCTAAGTGCGCATATCCTCTTGCTATGTAGAGGGGAATCCATAACATAAGTTCCTTCATCGTAACCTACTGAAAAAAAAAAATAATAATTTCCTAATATGGTCATGCTGTGGTCGATGATAGTGATGATGTGCATTGCGGTTGATTATTATTTCATTTATAGAAGGAGTTTAAATCGATATTTAATTCTCGTAAATGATGTACTGTAGATTTTATTGGAACAGTTGCACCTATGTTCGATTGTTTGGTATATGACCTTAATTTCTTCTTGTAATCATTGTTGTTTTCTTGCTTGGGTTCTTGAGGTACGTTCGCCTGTTCGGTTGTATCCGATGCTGAATAATTATTGGATAATTCCCTTGAAACTCGTTTTAAATGGTCAATATGAACTTGTTTCTCTTCGCCACTTGACAGTGACTTAATTAAAACTTTGTTTGCTTTTATGTTCATTACTCTGTATGAGCCCTCAAATTTTGGGGATAATTTATTGTCTCTCGTATGAATGATACCATAAACAATGTCTCCTAAGCTGATAGGTGAATCTCTTACCTTCTTGTTAAATGCCTCCGTCATTTCTTCCTTGGACATCGTTAATTGTTTTTTGACTCTCTTGTGTATGTCTTGGAATTCACGGAAACGGAGTTTAGAGTAATCATCGTAATTGTATATGGGCAGACTGTCACCTTGTAGGAGCTCATATGGTAGTTTTTTATCTGTTCCATATATAATGAAATGTGGTGTGTCACCTATGGATTTATTTATAGATCCAATAATTGAGGCTTCTACTCTGGGAATCCAATCATCCCAGCTTGTATAATTTTCACTGAGAATGTGTCGTAGCACATCTAACACTTTTCTATTTTGTCTCTCTACCAACCCATTCGATGTTGGGTGATAGGCTAAAACGTTAACCTTTTTGATGTTGTATTGTTTACATATTTCTTGTAAGATCTCAGAATTAAATTCTCCTCCATTATCACTTATTAGTACCTTTGGGGTAGTAAAGCGACTTATTTCATTATCTGTTTTTGCCTTTGCTACTGTCTCTGCTGTCTTATCTTTAATTGGAGATAAAATGACATAACGGGAAAAATGATCCGTTGCTACGAATAAGTATAAGTTATTATTGTATGATAATAGCATCTTGAGTAAATCAACAGCAACAACGTCCCATTGTCAATGTGGTACAGGGTAATTACCCATCGGTGCAGGTGTGATTGGGTATCCTTTGTGTTATGAGTCCATATTATATTTACAAATCATAATAGATAGATAGATAAATAGACAGATAGACAGCTCTATGCGAGCTTGGGAAAGGGAAATGATCTTGCAAGTTAACTGAGGAAATGCTGACGACAGATTAGGAAGTAGCAATGTCAGGAGATGATGCAGGTAGTGTGTCAGCGAGATAGCAGGGGAACAAAGCCTAGTGACATACACACATACTCACACACAGGTTTCTGGAACTTTCCAACCACAGTGTAACACACGTGACACGACCCCTGTTTCACCAGAATTTAGGAAAGAGAGCTCAGAAGGAGGTTAGCGATTGAACCGACAGGTAGTGGAGAGAGTGAACAAGAGAAGAGGGGCTCAGTGAGACTTACTTATTATATTGTCTATGTAAGACATACCCTGCTCAACTTAGATTTCTCTGAAGATAATAAATGAAGATCAACTCCTTGTATTCATCTTTAATTCCTACTACAAGAAATCGAGAGTGAGAACTAAACCACAAAACTTCTCTACAAGTAACTACAAAGTCCTTTTTGTGACATTTGGTAGCAACAAAAGTTCGGACCTCGTCTTCGAATCAACAGTGAATTTCTACAAAAGCAGGCGAGACTCTACAAGATTAGCTTCAGTTCTATAGGGAATTCCTACAAAATACAGCCTACAATGCAAATAGCCTACAAGTCTACAAAACAACTCTATAATTTTCATGTAACTTCAAGCAGCAGCAAGAAGAATAAAAAACAAAGCAAGTAAAGAAAAGGAAACATTAAAGCAACAAGCAAACATACCCCTACCACTCTCTCCCGACTACCTCCATCCCTGAAGCAGAGGTCAAGACACGCAGCAAAACACCAGAGCCACATTTATAACGCGACTTACTCACCTTTCTTCACCCAGCTTAAGCATTGCTACTCAGTATTCACCACAGCTACCAGTGGGGGAAGCCGACGTCACCATGTGCTGAGGGACATCACAACGCGAGTTTGCCACGCCAAGCAACGTGTGACTGACACCAGGCACTTTTCACCCACTACTCATTACTCATTATTCACATAGCTCCTACTCATACTCATTTATTTCCACAGTATTGAGTTGGAAATTTGACGTTCTATGCTGAGGTTTGCCTGTGACAGCTGTTAACCACCACAAGCACCAGGCCATGGAATTTCCTGAGTAATATCGTCCATCAACACAGCACTAGAATTATCAAGAGATCTTCAATCAACCCTGCATTTTTCTTCCGAGATCGACTTTTGTATCGACACAACTCTACGATCTGTATCAAGTGGGTAAAATTATACATACTCGTTTCTTCTCAGTGCTAAAATTAGATATATTCAACTTTTTTACTTATTTCCATATATACACTTATACACTCACTATCTATCATTTATTTCAACTTATTTACTCATCTATTTTGTTAGGACAGAAATAAACAAAAGGCGTATTTCATAACACCATATCTTAATGACAGGAATATTTTCACCACCACCCACGTTAATACCAGATGACACACAATTAGCCACAACAACAGACTCACAATTAGGAGAGCACCAAGGCAACACACCCCTTGTACAAACCTCACCACAAACTAAAGACCAAGAAGTAAATACGGCAGTTTCAGATGATGAGTGGGAAACCCTCCTTGACGTAGCAAGTGAGGACTTTGTCGCTGACTTGCACATGTATGCTATTACACTTAACAGGGTTCACCGGTCCGGTCGAATATATTCCACCATTCCCTCACACAATGATAAACAAGTCCAAGTTAAATTAACAGAGCAAACAGTGAAAATGAGTCAAGAAACAAATACCGCGGATCTAACAACCATACCCCATGTGTTTGTGTACCATGAGGATAAAACTGCCCAAAAATTCTCTGGCACAGAAAAAGATCGCATTGATGTCATTTCATTAGTCAGTCAGTGCGAACAAATGTTCATCAAGCGCCACATACTAGATGAACAAGAGAAAATTGCTATTTTTTCATCTTGCATAAGCCAGGAAAGATGTCCAGCAAGCAATTTATTGCACTTGGACAAACTCCATAAAGCTAGGACATATGATGAATTTAAAACTGAATTTTTGAAGAAATTTTCTGGAGGTATGAACTTCTTGCCAGGTATAATTCCAGAATTACATTAAATTGTAGATCTTGTAAGGGTGCACACTACAAACCATGTGCTCAGTGAAATAACTGTTGATGTCTCCACAATCAAAGGAACATCGTTAGTTACTTTGGAAAACTCGAATTGGATAACAGATGATGGAAAGATGTCCCCAGACCTCGTCGTGGACATCATTGGTTATGTAGCTGCCTTGTGTAAATTACCTGATAGGACCCTTAAGATCGCCAAGACGATCGCGTACATCCCAGGCATGTGCTTACTAGACTTAATGAACGAGGTAGAGATGCAGTGCAGTAAAGCAGGTATGGTCGACACACCCGCACATTCTAGTAGAATGAGGGTACCTGAGACAGTATCAGCTGTGAAAATATCTACACCGACCCCAAACAGAGAACAAAATCGATCGCGACCCGAAAGCAGGCAGAGCAAACAACCAAATCTGAAGAGGGCTCGATCACAGACACCAGGCTACAGGCAGTTTCATAAGTTTTCGCGCAGCCCGAGCAGGTCTCGCGCCATAAACAACACTACTTATAGGAAGTCACCTCGTAGGTCACAGACAAGGGATAGGTCCATTCTATGTCATTATTGTGCAAAACCAGGACACACAAGGTATGAATGCTTTATCAAAGCAAAAGAGGACAAGCAAAAGACACAAGGATTTGGTCGTTACTGTAGGCATCATAGATACCAAGGGCACTGGACCAGTGATTGCAAAACAGTAGAAAAAATTGTGTCTATGTTCAAATCGGGGGAAGACCAAGTCATGACAAAAAACGAACAAACGTAAAGAAAAACAAGTCTAAAATTCACATAGGAGGCATGTTGGGAAATGAGTGTATCTTGATACCAGCTGTATGTGAGGATCAAAACGTTTCCTTATTTTTAGATACAGGCTCTCCAGTGAACTTAATAACACATGAAGAAATAAATAGAATTCTTAAAAATAAGAAGAAAGTAACTTTTTTGGATGAAGCTGATTTAGATTTATACACGGTAGATGGAAAACAAATTACAGTGAAAGGTATGATAAGATTAAATATCAGTTTCACAGAGACTACAAGACCATTCTCTGCATTTTTCTATATCGTTGAATACTTAGCAATTAAAGCTCATATGTTACTGGGCTTAAGATCCATGAGAGAAGAGAACATAACTATACTCCCACAAATGAATGGAATAGACTTTGACAATGAATTCATAGAGGAAATACCTTCAGAGCCATCACCGATTGGTAAAAGAGAGCCAAAAAGAATTGGTAATATTAAAGGCTTAAACAAACATACACAAACGTTGCACTATATCAAGTATCTTCTGATAGGTACGCAAGGCAGAAACTAAGTCCTCACTTGCTACGTCAGGAGGGGTTTCCCACTCATCATCTGGAAATGACGTATTTGTTTCTTGGTCTTTGGTTTGTGTTGAGTTTTATACAATGGGTGTGTTGCCTTGGTGCTCTCCTAATTGTGAATCTGTTGTTGGAGCTAATTGATTTTCATCTGGTAGTAACGTGGGTGGTGGCGAAAATATCCCTGTCATTAAGATATAGTGTTGTGAAATGTGCCTTTTTTTATTTATGTCCTAACTAAGTAGATGAGTAAATGAGTTGTAATAAATGATAGATAGCGAGTGTATAAGTGTATATATAGAAATAAGTAAAGGAGTTGAATATACCTAATTTTAGCAGTGAGAAGAAATGAGTAAGTATAATTTCACCCACTTGATACAGATCGGAGAGGCGTGTCGATGCAACTGTCGATCTCGGAAGAAAAATGCAGGGTTGATTGAAGATCTCTTGATAATTCTAGTGCTGTGTTGATGGACGATATTACTCAGAAAATTCCATGGCCTGGTGCATGTGGTGGTTAACAGCTGTCACAGGCAAACCTCAGCATAGAACGTCGAATTTCCAACTCAGTACTGTGGAAATAAATGAGTATGAGTAGGAGCTATGTGAATAATGAGTAATGAGTAGTGGGTGAGAAGTGCCTGGTGTCAGTCACACGTTGCTTGGCGTGGCCTTATGTCAGCAAACTCGCGTTGTGATGTCATCTCAGCACATGGTGATGTCGGCTTCCCACACTCGTAGCTGTGGTGAGTAACTGGGTAGCGATGCGTAACCTGGGTGAAGAAAGGTAAGATGCGTTATAAATGTGGCTCTGATGTTTTACTGTGTGTCTTGACCTCTGCGTCAGCGATGGAGGTAGGCAGGAGAGAGTGTCGGGGTTTTGTGTGCTTGTTGCTTTGGTCTTTCTTTTTCTTTACTTGCTTTGTTTTTTTTTCCTTCTTGCTGCTGCTTGAAGTTACATGAAGATTATAGAGTTGTTTTGTAGACTTGTAGGTTCATAGGATTGTAGGCTGTATTTTGTAGGAATTCACTGTAGAACTGAAGATAATCTTGTAGAGTCTCGCCTGCTTTTGTAGAAATTCACTGTTGATTCAGAGACGATGTCTGTACGTTCACTGCCAACCAAATAGTGACTCTCGATTCTTGTAGTAGGAGTTAATGATGAATACAGGGAGTTTATCTTGATTTATTATCTTCAGAGAAAATCTTAAGTTGAGCAGTGTATGTATTACAGAGACTGAATACACTAAGTAAGTCTAGTTGGACCCCTCTTCTTGTTCACTCTCTCCACTACCTGTCGGTTCTATAGCTAGCCTCCTTCTGAGCTCTGCTTCCTAAATTCTGGTGCAGCAGGGGTCGTGTCACGTGTGTTACACTGTTGTTGGAAAGTGTATGGTCACTAGGCATTGTTCGTATGCTATCTCGCTGACACACTATATTATCCCCCAACTTGCTACTTCCTGTGTGTTGTCAACATTTCCGCAGTTAACTTGCAAGATCATTTCCCGTTCCCAGGCTTGCCTGGTGCTCTGTCTATCTATCTATTTATCTATCTATCTATTATGATATGTAATTATAATATGGAGTCCTAACACCACTATAGTGGAGTGAAAATAGGGTCAAAAATCAAATCACGGATTTATTGGATGTAATACCTACCGAAAGTTGCCAGTGCTATTACCCATAAATGATATAAAATTTTATTGAAATAGGACTAAATTTTCTGCCCTTTACCATTTGTTTTTTACCAACCTGTAACACAAATGACACAAATCCTTGGCACTCATTGTATTATACAGTACAATATACAATTATACATTAAAATATGCATTGTACAAATGTACATGACCCAGTACGTGCAGCTTAACCCGCGCCGTCCCGAGGACGTACTTCCACGTCCTCACGTTTTGTCACAGCCAGTCCCGAGGACGTACTTCAACGTCCTGCAATTGCAAGGTTCATAATTTCCACAAATTTCAAAATTCGCGGGAGATTTTCGTTTCGCCCGGGTACCCAAGCCTCCCCTACCTGCCGCCAGGCGGGCAGCGTCCTAGACCCCGCGTGACCCGCGCTCGCCCTTGTCTCGGTCACTCACCTGCCAGCAGTGACCCAGGTCAGACATGGCGCGGAAAGGTCTCTCAGATGAGCAAATTGCATCCGTCCTGGAAGCCTTCACTGGAGACAGTGATTCTCCACTCGATGATGATGTGGTGGATTTCGATTACGTCCAGCCAGAGGAAGAAATAAGTAGCAGTGATGAGGAGGTCCCTTCGCCCCGAAAAACGCGGTATGTGACATACCGTAAGGCAAGGGAAGGCCAGGCTGCTCCCCAACCACGTGCACAGCTATCTCTCCATCACGATTCTGATCAGGACGAGGATGAGGACGATGAGGATGACGGAGGGCTAGGACGTGATATCGCCGAGTGGTTGGGAAAGGAAAAAATATCACCACGTGGATCAGAAGGTGGGGCGAGACGACACCTAAGGTATGGTTCAAATACTTTGTCTGGGGAAGTAGCAAGTGGTGTGGTGGGATTGCTGGGAGAAAGGGAAAGTGTTGTGGCGGCAGCACGGGGTGAAAGTGAGAGTGGTGTGGGGGTAGTGCGGGGTGAAGGGGCCATTGGTGGGAGGGAGGCAGCACGAGCACGTGGTGCTCGTAGGCCTAGGGGAGAGGAGGTTGAGTCACTCCCCAGCACTTCTTTCGCCCCTGAATATGCCCAAACTTCCTCCCCACAGCCCCAGGATGTGGGGAAAGGAAAGAAAGGGAAGGGAAAGGGTAAAGGAAAAGGGAGAGGGAAGAGAAGTGCGAGTGATGAGAGGCGCCGCTCTCCACCTCCCCAACCTCCCCCACCACCCTCACCTCCCCACCCTGACGAAGGGGACGATGGTGACGTGGCTAGAGACGGTGGTGTCACGTGGAACTGGGAGGATGGGAGTAATTTTACTCCCATCATTCACCAGTTCACTGAGGAGTGGCGGTCAGGTTGCACGGCTCCAGGTGTAAATGCTGGGTCGTCACGTTTAGATTTTTTCAATTTGTTTTTTGATGAGGCGTTTGTTGGGCGCATAGTAGAACAGACGAATATATTTTCACAATCCCAGCGCCTTGAAAGTGAACGCCTAGGAACCACAAGCAAGCATGCAGAACAGTATGACTTTCCCGTGACTATATCAGAGATGTTCCTATTTTTGGCCCTGGTAATCCTGATGGGTGTGGTGAAGAAAAATCAAATTCCTGCCTATTGGACAACGGACCCAATCATCCTAACACCTTTCTTTGGAAAGGTGATGGGTCGTAATAGATTTCAGTTTATTCTCGGCCGCCTCCACTTAAATGATGCAGATGATCCAGCCAATGCAAATAACACCGATAAAATGAGGAGAATTAGGCTGGTATTTGATCATTTACGGGAAATGTTCCGCTCCTCATTTTATCCCTACAGAGACCTCGTCATAGACGAGAGTCTTGTATTGTGGAGAGGCAATATTTCCTTTAGGCAGTATATACCCAGCAAGAGACACCGTTTCGGGTTCAAGATCTTTGTTATGTGTGACTGTAAGACTGGTTATGTGCAAGACATAGTCTTGTACACGGGCGCACAGACAGATATAATAGAAGATCGGAGTATAGGACTCTCTGGGGCCGTGGTGAAGACAATGATAGAAGAGTACCTTCATCGTGGTCATGTTTTGTACCTGGACAACTGGTACACTAGCCCTCTTCTCGCTAAGTTCCTCCACCAACACGACACCGGAGTCTGTGGTACAGTCAAGAGAAACCGTCGCCATATGGTCAAGATAGGGAGGAAACTTGACAAGAATGAGGTGGTTTTCTTCCAGGCCAATAACATCCTTGCAACCCTGTGGAACCACAACAGGGAAGTTTGCCTCCTATCAACTGTTCACAGTCCCCTGATGCACCGCACAGACTCCGTGGATCACCGTAGCGAGAGGAGGCGCAACGTATGGAAACCAGAGTCTGTACTTGCCTATAATCTGAACATGAGGCAAGTTGATCAGTCAGACTCGATGATTTCAAGTGTTGACTGTGCCAGGACAACGATGAAGTGGTACAAGAAACTCTTTTTCCACTTGCTCGACATCACGGTCCTGAACGCCCACTACCTGCACGCAATGACCACCGGAGTATCCGAGACCTTTGAGGGGTTTGTGAGGGAGCTGGCACGTGAAATAATCGCCAAGCATGCCCAGGAAAGACCCCCACACCGCCCCCGCGCCCCCCGTGCTGCTCAGACTCCCCTACGTCTTGCAGCCCGCCACTACCCCAGCGCAATCCCTTCCGAACCAAACCGTCATAAACCCCAGCATCGCTGCCATGTATGTAAGCACTCAACAGTCAGACCATCAACGCAGAGAAAAGACACAAGATACGAGTGTGTCGAGTGCAATGTTGCGTTGTGCCTTCAGCCTTGTTTCAAGGAATACCATAATCTCGTACACTTCTGAAACTGTGTGGGAAGGCGAAATGACGCTCATGGTAATGGTAAGGCCAGTCAGTAGGTGCTAAGTCAAATATAAAGTTGAAACGGGTGTTATTTTTTCAGAAAAGTAATGTATAAGATGAGAATTAGTGTAAGTGGAAAGAATTGTTATCAAAACTACACCCACTGTGTAAATCTGGTCAGTAAATATGTGATAGCAAGGAAATAAAGTGGAAACGGGTGTAATGTTAGCATGAATAAAACGTATAAGTTGAACATTACTGTAAGTTGTCATAATTGATGTCACGATTACACCCACATTCTGGTCAGTAAGTATGTGATAGGAATTATATACAGTGGATGATGTTGTAATGTTAGTAGTAAGGTATTTTATAAGTTGATTACTTGTGTAAGATGAAACAAATGATATCGCGATAACACTCCCTGTGTAAGTACGCGCAAATATGACGCTAAGTTCCATCGTTCGTTCAGAAATGATGGAATATCAATTATATCAAGTGTTTACATGTGCAATGTTAGTGTAGAATAATTATATAAGTAAAAAAATAGGTTGTAAGTTGAATTAGTTGTCATAGCGACTTCACCGTGTGTGTTACTATGCGCTAATATTACGCTATATATTTACGTAAGGCCTGAAATAATCTCAAAACAGTTCTATAAAGTTGAAAAGTGTATAATAATATTAGAAAGGTATTATGTTAGTAGAAAAAGCACAATACGAGTTGAAACATCAGTCACAGCGAGTTCACTCACTACGTAAATTAGCGCTAGCATTACGCTAAATGTTATCAAAAGGCCTGTGAATACGTAAAAACAGTTCAATATAATGTAAAATGGTATAATGTTATTGTAGAAGTATTATGTAAGTAAAAAAAATTATATGTATCATGATTTTAGAATGTTAGCGATTCATGGGAACCAAGTTGGCCGATTTTGCTCGTTTCTCACGATGGTACAATGGTTATTTCTGCTCTATTTTTGTATAAAATCCAATATACTCTTTTATCACATGTTTTTATGTTTGTAATAAATTCATTTCTACTTACTTTCATTGGTTTCCCAAACTTATAATACCATAGAAAACGTTTGATGCTCACACCGCATAGGGAGAACACGGGGCCAGGTGGGACCATCGCATACCTGGTTAAGCTAATTAGGGACCCCAGGGACCACTTTCTTTGCCACCGGCCATTGTTTCTGACCAAAAGCGAAAGTTTAAGCAAAAAAAAAAAAGGTCGAAAATTGCCCGGGATTGGGGGGTACCAGTGGTCGAAAAGTTGCCGGGACGGGGCGGGTTAAGTCAGCAAGCACAAAATTTACATCAAATCTAAGAAGTTATTGTGAGGTGCGATATTCACTCTAGTGTTAAATGCTGGCACGATAGTTCGAGCATGTACGAGTATTCTTGCACGAATAAAGCCATCCCTTGCTTCTTGTCCAACAACAGCTATTGATGCCTCTGTGACTGCCTTTACACACTTTTCCACTGCTTGTGGATGACATGGAAAACGTGGAATTTCAGTGGAAGGAGCTGTTTCATTACGATCCACACTTTCCAGGTCAGCATTGGAGAGTGATTATGTGATTGGAGGTTCAGTCAGGACACACTTCTGCCAGTCCATCAAATCAATGTACTCCTCGGCATTGAGACTGACAGATGGCACTTGAAAACATCTGATACCACGTTGACGTGTCTTGGAGGCTCGAGGTCACACGATTTGTCAAACGCTCAGCTCCTTAATATGTTGTTGCTCGTCGGTTACCATGGTCAACAAAATGTTCTCAAGGTGGCTAAAGTAGCCATTTCACTGAATCACTGGAATAGCTACAGCTTTCAGATCTTGCGACAGGTAGCATGACCTCTGAACCTGCTGCATCCTGGCAGATTTTTCAACATTGATCCCCCCCCCCCCAAATCCCGGCAGATTTTCGAAAAGTTTTTTTATTGCTAGAACTTCCGCTTTTTATGAGAAACATTGGAAAATGCCCATTAAAGAGCTCAGCTGAGCTTAGAATTGCGTTATACAGGTGTCCCTCTGAATACCTGTACCATATTCTGTGGGCTGTGCTACAGAGAAAACGTTTTCTATGGGAGGAGTAACTATTCCAAACCACTCATAAATGGTTAGATATTTATTTATTTGGTACGAATTTATATGTAGTACAGGAGTATGTTGGTTTCCAGACAATAATATAGGCAATATAAGCATTGTTTCACCCACCAAACACATCAGTAATACCTCACCTTCCTTCACGATGTTATCGCCTCATCACTTCTGCTTGTTTCTTCCTCTGGCTTCTTTCTTGCTTTGTCCTCCACCTTGGGAATAACCTTTGCCTTGAATTTAGGCATTGGAGAGACTGTGGCGTGACATGTCTTAACTAGCCAGGTTACTGCTAACAGGTGAGTTACCGAAAAAATGGCCTGGAGGGGGAGAGGGGGGTTCAGATGGGGCCAGGCAGTATCGCTGCCTGACGAGGGGTAGAGGAAGGTCTCCCACATATGCCTACCAAAAATCACCCACGAAACTTGAAAAACGTGCAAATGACGGACCTCGCAATTGCAAAATATATGGATACATCATCACCGTGAGAAAATGTGGGAACGTATCCATACGTCGTCGGGACGCCTCAGGTTAATCTGCATCCACAGGTGCTTAGAGCCATCCATGTATGAAGGTTTGGACTTCATCGTGAACCAGACTGGAGTGCAAACCTTCAGAATGAATTCAGCAATTGTTTTGAGATTATTGCAACGCTTTTCTGTCACAACATACAAATGCAGAACTCAATGCACCAATGTGATCGAGTGGGATGTAGTAAATTTTCGTGGCTGGCAGTGTGACAAAGAGACAAAGCAATTGCCAGTGATTACTGCTTGGCAAAAATATCCAGTAAGTACCACTGATCTCGAATTAGATAATCAACTTTGAAATCCGGAAATTCACATGTTACTGGCTCATAAGCAACAGTAGACATTTACTCACAGTTTGCCAATAAAGAACTGATTGACCCTGAGAAACTTCTTGGTCTTGTCGTGCAACCATCCAGATGTTCGAACAATGACGAAAAGGAAGTTCTTTTGCATGGAGAAGGCAAAAAAAAAAAAAAAAAAAAACAATGCAGAGGACGTTTGACATGTTTTTCAAGGAGTCTTATAACGCCGCCCTTCTTCCCTGTGTTCACTGCAGTGCCATCACACCCAGTGGCCACCAGCTTCTGAACGTCTATGCTATTTTCACCAAGAATATGGATGATGGCAAGTTTTGTGCTTGCAGAACTGGCACTTCCTGTTTTAATGTGTATGAGATAGTTGAAGCCAGGCTCCTTTACCAGTCATATATGTAACTCTACAGTCACTCTCCAGTGAGCTGTGCCATCAACTGTTTCGAGTCAGTGTTTTATCCTTCTGCCATCAATATATAGGTCCTGTATTTCAGCAGTAAGACTTGCCTTTTCATCACAGATGGTTTCACAATACTTCTGCTGTTCTCTTCTAACTTTGCTTCCGTCGATGACGTTACTGCAGTCCGCAGATGTTACTATGCCATAGTCTTCTAAGACTATGGATGCAATCTCTACCACTGCTCTGTTTGAAGCCACTTGTTGCTGCGAAGCCCTTTCAGTATTCTGTAGCCGACGCCTCTGCTGTGATGCTGCCTGTGAAGTTCATGCAGCAGTAAAGGGGTGTAATGCTTGTGAAGTACATGCAACAGTAGCAGATAATATTTCAGTGTCACTGTGCATTCACCAGGTTCATCTTCTCCAAAACTGCTAAAGCCGCTTTCATTTTTCTTTGATGTCGATTAACTGACGCTATCTTCAAGGTGATACTGGGCTAGCCTGTCTCGTTCCTTCGACTTTCTTCTCAGACTTCCTGTGTCCTCTTTGTAGCTATTTGGTTAAGTTGCTCTATCATCATCTTGCGTGTGGTTCGTTGATCTTGAAGAAAAGACAGTTCAGAAATTGGAACCTTGCAAGACTTTGCACACGAACATGAGAATGGTTAGCACATTTGCATGCTGCAGTGTCGAAAATTTTCCTGGCTTGCTCCTTGAATTCAGTGACTTTCTGTTCATACTGTTTATTTCTATTCGACATTGGGTATCTCACAAGTTTGAGATATTTATCGTGGTGATTTCGTATCAGCTGTATAATGTTGGTTGATGTCGCAATAGGTATTGATGTTTAGGTCCAATTTTCTTTAATTTTGACACCGGGACATCAGACACTTTTGCAACAGTTTGTTTCTTTTTTTGAATTACTCTTTAATTTCAGTCTGACCCACTGAAAGTCCATAAGCATGTCTTCTATGGCTGGCAACCTGTGCAAGTTCATTCAATGAGGATTACCGAAAATTTGGCATGCAGGAGGTTCTCCTGGATGACGCTCAGCCATCTTGTCACCGTGCTCCAAGACTCAAACTGCATAAGAAATGCAACAGAACAAGTAAGTTTAACAAACCAAAAATATTATATGCATTATATAATATGTACTCTTAGGTACTCCTAAACCCTTGAAAAGCATGTATTATGAAACCTTATTTGCCTTGCCTTCTAATGTACATCCTGGCATATAAAATTAGCAATTTTGGTAGAATTAGCAATTTTGGTAGAGGGCAGAAAATGTTGGTAATAGAATGCCAAATTTTATATGCAAGAAATGTGGGACAAATGACAACTTTTAGGGGGTATTACATGTCGTGATTCAATTTTTCATTTTTTCACTCCACCCTAAAACACCCATTCACTCATCCACCTGCTCACTCAACCCATCCAACACATACCCTTCTCAGCTACCTGTGCGAGCTTCCAAGCTCACCGATCATGGCCATCCACCCTGCCCATCCACGAATGGCACCCATGAAGTTCACATAACAATGCCACTCAACACATCTACCCATTCATCTACCGATCTTGAACCCACCCACCCACCAATAAACCAACCCAACCACCCATGCAGAGCACCCTAGCCACACAGGCTTCTCAGGCACCCTGGCGACCCACCGTGCCCACACACCCTGGCGACCTATACATTCCGATGCCCCACCTTGCCCACCAACTACAGTCACCCACCCTCCCCACCCTCGAATGCAACCCACCCTGCTCACCCAACAATGCCATCCATCGCATCAACCTACCCAACCCTCCCACTGCATCCACCCATCTCTCCCTGAGTACTGACCCACACTGACCACCCGCCCCACCAAGGGAACCAATCCATCCTCTCCAACCACTCTTCTCACTGACCCACACTCATAGTCACGTGCTTAACCTGCCGCGTCCTGTTGACGTGTGGATATGCCATCACGTTTTGTCATGGTGACACCTGTTGACATATCCATTCGTTTTGCAATTGCAAGGGCCGTCATTTGCACGTTTTTCAAATTTTGCGCGTGATTTTTGGTACGTATTTGCGGGACACCTTCATCTATCTGCTCCAAAGTGGGGACAATGCCGAGTGACCTCCTCCCTCCGCACGCAATTGTCTCAGCAACTCACCTGCTACCAGTGACCTGGCCAGTAAAGACATGTCGCGCCATGGTACGAAGTTCAAGGCGAGAGTGATTCCCTAATCGATGACAATGTGGAGGACAAAGTTTATGAGTTCCCAGAGGAAGAAATGAGCAGAAGTGGTGAGGAGGTAACATCGCCAAGGAAGGTGCGGTATGTTGATGCGTTTGGTGCGTAAAACAATGATTATATCACCTATATTATTGTGTGAATGTCAGTATACTCTTATAGTACGTATAAATTCGTACCAAATAAATAAATATCTACCTATTCTGAGTGGTTTGGAATAGTTACCCATAGAAAACGTCTTCTCTGGAGCGTGCCTCCAGTGAAGACTGTACCAGGTGAGGGGAAGGTCACCTGCACAGGGCACTTCTAAGCTCAGGACTTTCACTCTGAATTTTCGATGTTCCTCTTGAAAACCAGAGGTTATAGGGAAAAAAAAAAAAAAAAAAAAAAAAACTTTTTGAAAAGCTGCCGGGGTCATTGGTGAAAACTCTGCTGGGATGCAGCGGGTTAACCACCCTTCTCACCCAAACCCATTCAGCATGCAATCCCATCCACCCATTCGAATCCCACTCATCCACCAAACTCATCCCATTCAAACCTAAATTACCAACCCGTCTCTGACCACCCACCGATCTAATCACTCACCCAGCCAACGCAATCAGTCACCAACCTATTTACTCCTACAAACAATCCCAAGCCATTCCACACATCCCACCCAACCAATCAGCTCCACTCAACCAACCATCCTGTCCATCCACCCTGGCGATGCACCGAACCGCAAATCCCTCCAATCAATCCTCATCCAAACCAACCACCCACCTATCTGATTCCAACAACCCCTCCCCTCCCACCCACACACAGAAAGACAGACAGCCAAACAGACAGAAAGACAGATATACATTAAAGTACACGGTTTTGCAGGCAGACACACGGACACACACAGCCACACAAACACACAGGCACACACACACGCAGATTTATGCACACCCACAGATATAAGCACACATACAGATACTCACACACACACAGACACGCACACAGACACAAACTCACGAGCACACACACACATATGCATACACACAGTCATTTTCACTCACAGGCTCACACACACACACACACACACACACACACACACACACACACACACACACACACACACACACACACACACACACACACACACACATCCACACACACACATACACACACATCCACACACACACACACACGGACAGACACCTGCACACACAGAGCAAATTAATATTTTGTTCGCGCTTTCGTTTCTGTATGCGATATCACGAGCATATGAATTATACATGGGGAGTTGTGTTAGTAACTTAGTGTGTGGAAAGGGAAAACAGCTTGTGTGGGCAGTGCTACAGGTTATAATCAAGTGTGCGCTTGACGGATACCATACTGGACATTATTTTGGAGGAATTAACCTCATATATCCGATGAATATCTACTGTCATGCCATCTCTTATACATTGCTGGGAGACTTTTGCATTGCAGTGATTTGACAGGAAGGTTATACAAACTTATCTAAACTTATACTAATATATGGCTAAACTTATTAAAGGTGTCCACACTAACAGTACTAAGAATCCTTACATCATAAAGGGTGATCGGTGTGTGGCATGTAAGACTGCTGAGCCCAAAGCAAAGTATTATTTAGTCTATGCTGAAAGTTGGAAATATATAAATAAAATTCACTTTTAAAACATTGATTATGTATGGCATATATGAGAGGACATAAATTAGCATAATTACCAGTGACTGCTTGTATACAACACTGTTGCTTCCCTATGGAAGGCAGGAATGGAAACATGATAGTATTTAAAGCATGTGAAGACATTCAGTAGCACCATGTTCTGTGGGAAGAGTTCAGACAAAGAGATGATGCAGGAGTGTGGTGAGAAAGGAGGGAAGGTGTAGTCGGCAGGCCAAGACCCTCAAAAAAATTTTTGATGGCATTTCTTCTTCAAAGCTATCAATCATGCTAGAAAGTATCACTATGTATAAGATTTTAGAAACACACGGTTGCCAAAATGGCATTTGATCTTTAAGGTCAAATTTGAAGGTGAAATAGTCAAATAAGGTCAAATTTGTGTACTCCCTCGTTTGTCTGGTTCTTCCAACTATTGTAAGCTTTGGCAAGAAACACTGAAGAATGAATGAGGTACAAGGGTTTTAAGTTGCAAAATAATAGGTAATTGTGAGGGAAATTAGGATTTAAAATGCTCGTTACTCCATTATAGATCGGATTACACACAAAGTAAAGATCCGTTCCTTAGCGTCACTTCTTCTTGATAATAAATCAGTTTCTTCATCAAGAAGGCACAATTATCATTTTCTCTGTGTCCCATTACCTTTGACAATTAATGTTGCTGTTGAAATCCTTAAGATTTATCCAGACCATGTCCATTGCCTGTGATATTAAGGCATCTCTCTACATCACAAACGCAAGCAGGTATACATGGTTGCCCCATCTGATGACAAACTCAAGCTTGTGTGCGGCACTTGGTTTTGCATCCACAAGTAACCAGCTCTAAACAGCTGCTTAGAACAGATGGCTTCCACTACCACACTACATCTAACCGTTTGTCCAGTACCTGCCAACCTCCTGTCTCCTGAGGGCTTGGGATAACGATGTCAGGTTTGTTTGCCTGGAGCCACACTTTGGCCTGATGGTTGGCACGTGAGAGATGTAACACTCGTTGGTGGCAACATTTCAATCGCCTTTTTTCCTTTCTGGAACAGGACATGTTTGGCCCTATCAACACCTGAAGTAGAGCACGGGGCATTGTGCAACATACATACGAATCTTCAACTTTGCCTAGCGGACCATCCCTACCAACACTTTGCAACAGCTCTGGATGTTGCAAATGCACACTCCAACACGATTTCTTCCCATGCCCAGCAAAGGACGAGACAGTATCGCAGCCAGTTAAGGCATGGAAGCCAAGCACATTCTCCACTACTACTGGAGGGAGATTCTCGTTGATGACGTGCACTGGAAAACATTTCTGTTCCTTGGAGGTGCTGCTCGTCATCCACACTTGGCACGGTTTGTCCCTGGTAAACTGAATGAGCAAGAGGAGGACGTATGTATCACGTCACTTCACGATTATGCTTTCAAATCCAGCATTAATGGCTGCAAGGGCATGGAGGACGATCCTTGTGTCCGCCTTCTCGTGGTTTGCCTGTACTGTTGGGATGACTCCCCATGTTATTGAATATCTGTATGGTTTACTGCCACCAATTACTATCTCCTTGTCTCTGTCATCGTGCAAGGTCTTCCTTGTTTTCATCTAAAGCGATGAAGTTCTTCCATGCATGAGGAAGTGGAAGATCCTCCCGGTCAATCTCCTTTCAGGATCTCCCCAGCTCTTTTGATTCTCGTAGCTGACTTTGATAGATAAAGGCCTGTACTGGTCAAACACAACGTCAGTCCTGGAAACCATGTCACTTTGGTGGCTTCTATAGGGACTGAATCAATGCATGGCAACTGATTATGATGCATGTTTTTCCTATCGTATCCAATGTTCCAGAGTTGAGTTGTGGTCTTGACAACAAATTAGGGCCAAGATTGGCCTGGAGCCCTCACGTCAGTATCAGTAAAGATAGGATATCCAACTTCCTGAAAAAACAATTCATTAATGAGAATTTGAAATTTATATTCAAAGATTTCTTCACATTTGCGTATTATTGTGGAATTTAAAGAAGTTAGTCGGGGAATGAAAGATAAAATTGGTAGATTACTGGTGGAGAAGGGAGAAAAAGTGAGCAGATGAAGAGAACACTTTTAGGAATTGTTGAGCATAAAGAATGAAAGTCTATCTATCTATCTATCTATCTATTGCTAGACGCCTCAATCCCGTTTGGGGTGGCCACAAACAAATCGCCTCCACGTCGCCCTGTCCCCCGCCATTTCACTGCCCTGCTCCCAACTCACACCCCCCTCTCTCATATACCTCTCCACCCCATCCCTCCATCTCATCCTCGGCCTCCCCCTCCCTCTTCCCCCCACCACCTCACTCACATACACTCTCTTGGTCAGTCTCTCACCCTCCATCCTCTCCACATGGCCAAACCACCTCAGTGTGTTCCTCATAACGCTTCCTATCACATCCACATCCACACCACAATGCTCTTTTATATCCTCATTCGTCAGCCTGTCTCTCCATGTGACTCCACAGGTTCCTCTTAAATGACTCATTTCCACTGCTCTCACTCTTGACTTGTGTCCTTCCAACAACGTCCAAACTTCATTTCCATACGTTAGAGTTGGTATCACAATACTGTCATGTAGTAACTTTTTCACTTTCATGCTCACTTCCCTGTTTCTTATCACTGCTTTCAAGGAACCAGCAACCTTTCTTCCCTGTTGTACTCTTTCAAGCACTTCACCCTCCAAACCTCCATCCTTACTCATCACACTACCCAAGTACTTAACCCTTTAACCGCGGGCCTTTTTTTGACCCGACTGGCCATCCCCACGGGGGTTCCAGCCAAAATGTAAACAAACTTTAAACCTTTATAACTCTGCACAGAATAAATCTAGATCGAAAAATAAGGTACTATTAGAAAGTACTAACCTTCGACTTTGCAATGATGTAGGTTTCATGATTTCCTTGACTATCACTGGATGGGCAGTGCCATTAGAAGTGAGCAATCTAAAATCACTATTTTTCGCCTCGCACAACATTACCAAATAACAACCTCATTCTGATAATAATACTATAAACATATATGAACACTGCACATACGATAAACACCCACTCTGTGTTCACTGCGGCAGGTAAAAGGCACTGTAATTGCCCGCACTTCACTGCCACATCAGCGCTGTTGTCACTCACAAAGCTGGACAGATACTGAAGCGTGTTTGGTCATGGGTGGGGTGTGGCGCCTGGGGGGTGGGAGGTGGGGGCCCAGGCTTTGGGAGGAGGGAGGTGGGGGTCGGCTGGAGTGAAAGAACTCAAAAGCTACTCTCCCTTGAAACAATTGGCGCGCGGAAAAATCGTGCAGTATTCAAAATATTCACAAACATTCCAGAATGACACCCGCAGTTTGGTCCAGTTTTTGCAATTTCATTCTGGAATGACACTGGCGGTAAAGGGGTTAAACGTACTCACATTTTTCAATGCCTCACCATCCAACCTCGCTGTACATTCACTGACTTCACCTCTTTCAAAGACCATCACTTTATTCTTCCCTACATTCACTCTCCCAAACTCATCCACCAAGCCTTGCAGCTCCCCTTCATCATCACTCAACAACACAGTATCATCGTAAACAACAGTACAGGGAGTTTTCAAACACTATCCTCTCTCACCAGGGCCACTCCAACATCCACTACCCTACCTTGTACCTCTTTTATTACCCCAACAACCATGGAGACATGACACATCCCTGTTTCAACCCAATCTTCAAAGAGAAAAATTCACTTAGTTCACCGTCCACACGCACTGCAGCCTTAGCACCATCATACATACTCTTCACTGCATTCAATAACTTCCCATCTACTCCATATATTCTTAATACTTTCCACAATCCTTGTCTATCCACCCTGTCATATGCTTTCTCCAAATCCATGAAAGCGGCATGCAACTTCTTTCCCTTCTCTAGAAATTTTTCCACTAAAGATCTAAGAATGAATATCTGATCTACACAACCTCTTCCCTTCCTAAAACCTCCCTGTTCTTCTCCAACTAATTCCTCTGTTCTTTCTCTAATTCTGTCAATAAGTATCCTACCATACACTTTTCCTGTTATACTAAGAAGACAAATGCCCCTATCATTACCACACACTTCATTTTCCCCTTTTCCTTTGTACAAGGGAATAATTATACCTGACTTCCAATCCTCCGGGACTCTACCTTCCTCCCAGGGCAATCCGCACATCTTCCACATCCATTCTACTACTATCTCTCCCCCATGCTTCAGCATTTCACCACAAACTCCATTAATTCCTGGGGCTTTCCCCAATTTAACTTTCTTCATTGTTTCCACAACTTCTATCCTACTGATTTCTTCCTGTCTTCTCACCTCCCTCCTTCTCCCAGCCATTCCCCAGCCACATATACTCGCATTACTCCCATCCTGTATGTTCAACAATTCCTTAAAGTGTTCTCTCCATCTGCTCACTTTTTCTCCCTTCTCCACTAGTAATCTACCATTTTTATCTTTCACTCCCCTTCTAACCTCACTTCCACCCTGTCTTACTCTCTTCACCTCTTGCCAGAACATTTTCTTACAGTCCCTCCACTTTACACTCAAATTCCTTCCAAATTCCTCATCCACTCTCTTCTTACTCTCTCTTACTTTTCTTTTCACCTCTCTCTTTCTTTCTGCATATAACTCTCTCTTCCGCCTCTCAACTTCTTCCACGCCCCAATTTCTCATCCATTCATTGTATGCTTTCTTCTTTTGTGCCACAGCCTGTCTCACCTCTTCATTCCACCACGCTGTTCCTTGCACCCCCCTCCCTCTTCTCTTCCTCCCACACACCACATCACATGCTGCACATATTTCTTCTGTAAATACCCTACACACACCTCCCACGTCCCCCATCTGCTCCAATTCATATTTGCCCAATCGCTCCTCCACTTCTCTCTTATACTCTACCTTTTTTTCATCCTTCTGTAACCTTTCCACTCTCCTTGCAACTACTCCTTCCTCTCGTCTTTCCTTTCTTCTATTCCTCCATCTTACTTGGATCCTAATTCTGGCCACCACCAAGCAGTGATCAGAAAGTCCACTCCCCCAACCTCTATAAGCTGTTGCATCCATTACACATCTTCGCATCCTTTCATCCACACACACATAATCAGTCACTGCCTTCCTTTCATTCAGTTCACCACCCACCCTTCTCATCACTCGCTATGTATACCTGTCGATCATTTTATGCCTGAAGAGGGTATTGGCTGTCACTAACCCCCTCCCAGCATAAATGTCCACTAACGCACTGCCATTCTCATCTATCTCAGCAGGCACACCCCACTCACCAACTATTCCATCCGCCTTCACATTCCCTACTTTACCATTTATATCTCCGATCAAAAACACTCTCTCATTCCTTCCAAACTTTTCCATGCACACTTCCACATTTGTCCAGAACTCTTCTCTCACTCTGCTAGCACGATCTTGCATTGGCGCATACACACACACAATCGCCCACATTTGTATTCCAACTTTCAACTTTACCCACACAATCCTTGACCCAACTGATCCATACTGTCTTATGCTCTTCTTCCATCTTTTACTCACAACTATACATACTCCTTCCTTTGCGCTCTCATTCTCACCTACTCCTGCACATATACCCCATCCATACTCCCATTCTTTCACACTTTCTCCTCTCCATTTTGTTTCAGTTATTCCACATACATCCACTTTCGCATCCTCAAGCACCTGGACAATCTCTCTCTCTTTCACCTCATAATTCGCTCCTCTTAAATGCGAGTATAAGTGGCTGGGGAATGGCTGGGAAAAGAAGGGATGTGAGATGAGAGGAAAGAATCAGATAGAAGTTCTGAATGCAATGAAGAAAGTCAAAATGGGGAAAGCCTCAGGAATTGATGGAGTGTGTGGTGAAATTCCGAAGCATGGAGGAGAGATAGTGGTAGAATGGATGTGGAAGATGTGCAGATTGGCATGGGAGGAAGGTACCCTATATAAAGTCCCAGAGGATTCTCCCGTACAAAGGAAAAGAGGACAAAGAAGTGCGTGGTAATCATAGGGGCATTTCTTTTCTTTGTGTAATAGGAAAAGTATATGGTAGGATACTAATTGACAGAATTAGGGAAACAACAGAGGAAATAGTTGGGGAAGAACAAGGAGGTTTCAGGAAGGGATGATGTAGTGTAGATCAGATATTCATTCTTAGGTCTTTAGTAGAAAATTTTCTACAGAGGGGAAAAGTTGTATGTGGCCTTAATGGATTTGGAGAAAGTATCTGACAAGGTGGATAGACAAGGATTGTGAAAAGTATTAGGAATATATGGAGTAAATGGGAAGTTGATGAATGCCGTGAACAGTATGTATGAGGGTGTTAAGGCTGCAGTGCGTGTGGACAGTGAACTGAGTGATTTTTTCTATTTGAAGGTTGGAATGAAACAAGGATGTGTCATGTCTCCATGGTTGTTCAATCTGTATGTGGATGGGGTTATAAAAGAGATACAAGGCAGGGAAGTGGATGTTGGAGCGGCCCTAATGAAAAAGGGCAGTGTGTAGTAACTCCCTGTACTGTTGTTTGCAGATGATAATATGTTAAGTGAAGACGAAGGGCAGCAGCAAGGCTTGATGAATGAATCTGAGACAGTGTGTAATAAACAGAATCTAAAGAAGAATGTAGAGAAGGGCAAAGTTATGGTCTTCAAGAGCAATGAAATCTGTGAATGTACAATGAGGTTGGATGATGAAAAAATGGAAAATGTGAGTGTGTTTAAGTACTTGGGTAGTGTGATGAGTAAGGATGGAAATTTAGAGGGTGAAGTGCTTGAAAGAGTACAGGAAGGAGAAAAGGTTGCTGGTTCATTGAAAGCAGTGATAAGAAGCAAGGATGTGAGCATGGAAGTGAAAAACTTACTGCATGACAGTATTGTGAAATCAAGTGGAACATGTGGAAGTGAAGCTAGGACCTTGTTGGAGGGACAAGTCAAGAGTGGGAGCAGTGGAACTGAGTTATTTGAGTAGTATGTGGAGTCATATGAAGAGACAGACTGACAAATGAGGAAGTGAAGGAGAGTTGTGGTGTGGGTGTGGATGTGATAGGAAGCGTTAGGAGAAGCACATTGAGTGGTTTTGCCGTGTGGAGAGGATGGAGAGCGAGAGACTGACGAGGAGAGTGTAGTGACTGAGATGGAGGGAGGGAGAGGAAGGGGGAGGCCAAGGATGAGATAAAGGTATGGAGTGTACTGTAGAGGTATATGTGAAAGGGTGTGTGTTAGCTGGGTGCAGGGCAGGGAAATGGAGGGGGACAGGGCGACATAGAGGCAATTTGTTTGTGGGGACCCCTTAGGGGATAACGGCGTCTGGCAATATATATATATATATATATATATATATATATATATATATATATATATATATATATATATATATATATATATATATATATCAGTTTTGAGAGCAGTAGACGTGGTTTTGGTGAATAATCTCAGTACATAGAAGACCTGGACCAATACCTATCTATTGCATGAGATCATTAATGCAGTCAATAATAATCTACTATGTCCCAGCCTCAACCCTGTAACTCGACCCGAAAAAGCCTTTTTAAATCCAGTGCTCAAAATGTAATTGGTGAGCAGTAACAACACGGGAAAATGCAACTTTATCTAACAGTCTGACCATCTCTAAGCAGCGATTCGGTTAGAAATGAATATGAATCTGGTTTAATTAGAAAACTACGAGTAAAGCTTATATATATGCCGTAGTGTTAATGCCTTCCTATCTGCTGACGATGTAATGCAACGTGGGGACAGACTTTTCGGCCTGGAGGGGTTGGGTACACCCTTACGAATAATAAACTATTTCGTTACATTGGCGCATTTTTGTGTTTTATTCCAGCTATCATTTTTTTTTTTTTTTTTTTTTTTTTTTTTTTACGAATGACCTCTAGCAACGAAAGGTTTCCCTCTGCCCTCCAGCTCGAAATGTCTATGTCACGCAAAATACAACTGTCTGGAGAAGCTAAGAGTAAGCAAATGATACGTCACATGATGGAGAAAAAAAATAAACATTAGCTAGTAAGGGCTGTTTAAACTGAATAAAATCCCCAGTAACAGCAAGAATATACCACTAAATTATTGTTGATAAAAATCTGAGTTGTCCCGAGTGATAGCATCGGCATTTTCTTAGATATTAAAGGTCTACATTATTAATTTTGTAAAGCCACAGGTGCCTTGTTTTTGCCTATTGATGGAAGTACAGTATAGTTACATTTAAAACACTGAATGATGTGGAAATGACTGTGTGATTTAATCTCACTTTGTATGCGCTTGATAATTCTCCCACTATTATGATTTCTCACTCCTTGCTTCTAGACCCAACCTAAACCCAGCTTTACCTGGGAATAGAGATTAACGTGATAATGATGATGATGATATTAAATGACAGCTACATTGTCTTTACTGTAGTTATTACATTGGCGTACCTATAAGGTCTTCGTATAAGGTTAAACTATTTCCAGTCAAAACACCTTATGGAAATTATGCAATATATCATGCAAAAGGTGCACATACACAATACGCTGTGATAGAGAAAAACTCTTTAATACAATAACGTCTGTTTCATTCTGTTCACGCTCTTACCGGACTAGTGGGAGCTACTAGTTGTAAAAGAGGTTCAGAAAAGTACCCCCTGAACTGAAAGAAATTGTCTGTAGAGAGGGAAAAATAAAAAATAGGTTATGGGACTGAAGGAGTGAGAAATCTCGTTCATCAAGGGGCTTTGTGGGATTTTTGGGCAGGAAGATGTTTTTATTTCAGATGTACATATAATCTTCAGCAACCTATTCATCAAGATGGACGTTTCCAAACTTGTATAAATAAGAAACGGTGCAAAGGCACAGCAAATCCGTCCCCGACAGCCATTTTAATGCTGACATACAAAAAAAACAAGATATCGGGTCAAATATTCCACATATCAATTTCGGGGTTAATCGGGTGAAAATTGGCGATTTTATGGCCATTGAAAATTTTCGACCCGACACTGACCCCCCACCACTACTGGGGGGGAGGGGGATGACCCCCTCTGATGTAATGAGGCATATTATAGGATGCAGATTTGAAAGATGCACCTTTAGGTTTTGGTTTCATGTCGATATGACGAATTTGAAAGGAGTTATGGCGAAAAAAAAAAAAAAAAAAAAATGGGCCTACAGTCGCCTTGGCGCAATTCGGCCCAAAATTTAATCTGGTGATCAGAACGTCATAGCCAATCATCCCTGTAGTTTTAATCAAAATCGCACTAGTAGTTTCCGCGTCAAGTTTAAAAAAAAAAAACAGACAAACAAAGAGACAAATCGAGTGAAAACAATCCCCGTCCCCGAGTCCCTCCGGGGTGGGGACGGGTAAAAAGGCTGATGTCGACAGTTGCAAATAAACAAAAAATAAAGGAAAGGGAGAAAAAACTCGAGCTAAGGATATCTACATCATCATTATAACTTTTTCTTTTCTTAATACAAACTACCTACTGTATAGACCATTTCATTTACCTTAAGGAAAACTTGTTGAATTTGGGGGATCCGATATGCCTTTCATCCGCACGTTCACTGCATGGGATGCTTCCCAAGCTTGACGTGATGTTATGTAGAGAACAAAAATTAAACTGTAAAAGACGTCACTGAGTTACCGGCTTGGGTGACTGGAGAAAGCTTACCTCAAGTTGGTTGGATGGATGTGTGGAGGGAAGTGAGTGTGACGAGCACTTAATATAGGCACTGAAGACGGTGTGGAGGGTAGGGGGTGCGTTAGAGAGAGCTGGGAAATAGTGGTAGGGAGGGGGAGACAAGGAGAGGAAAGTGGAGGAAAGGAAAGGAAGGTAGGTGGGGGAGAGATTGGAGGAGGTGATTGGGAGGGGGAGACAGAGTGAGGGAAGAGGAGAGGAAGTTAGGAAGGGGGAAGGAGACAGGTATGAAGAGGGAAGGATGGGTGGTCGAAAGATTAGGGATTGTGGTAGGGAGGGAGAGACAAGGAGAGGGAAGTGGGGAGAAGAGGGAGGTAGGGAGGAGGAGAGAGGGAGACGGAAGAGGGCAGAAGAGGGAGGTAGGGAGGAGGATTAGGAGAGGGAAGAGCTTGGATGTGGTACAGAGGAGGAGGAGATGGAGCTGGTATGAAGATGGGGGATATGGGGGATGGAGGAAGAAAACTGAGAAGAACAGAGGGAGACTAGGTATGGGGGGGGGGGAAGATGGAGGGGAAGGATGGGATGATGATGTTGTTGATGATTATGATGATGATGATGATGTGTGTGTGTGTGTGTGTGTGTGTGTGTGTGTGTGTGTGTTCTTACCTAATTGTTCTTACCTAATTGTATCTTTACAGGAATGAGTCAAGCTCGTACTGTCCCGTGTCTTAAACCATATTTATCGTACATATCCTTAAATTTGTGAATTGTTTTGGCACACACTATTTCATTCGGTAGTGCATTCCATTGATCAATTGCTCTGTTTGGGAAACTGAATTTCCTTACGTCTTTATCACCTCTCTTCTTATGCAGTTTTTTGCAGTGTCCTCTTGCTGATGCTTCTCCATATGTTAAGTAATCATTTATGTTTATTTTCTCCTTCCCTGATATGCACTTATATAGCATTATCATGTCACCTCTTTTCCTTCTCTCCTGTAGTGTTGGTAGATTCAGTTTATTTAGTCTTTCTTCGCAGCCTAGGTCCCTTAAGCTTGGTATCCATCTTGTAGCGGCCCTTTGAACTTTTTCAATCTTGTCTATGTGTTTTTTGAGATGAGGACTCCAGACTACCGATGCATATTCCAGGGTTGGTCTAATGAATGATGTTATTATCCTTCTTAGCATGTCTTCATTTATGTATGTGAATGCTATTCTCATATTTGCAAGCAGTGTATACATGTTCCGTACCTTCTCGCTGATGTGGTCAGCCGGAGATAGTCTGTTATTGATAATCACACCTAGGTCCTTCTCTCTTTCTGATGTGTAAATGGTTTTATTTCCTAACTTATAATCCCAATCAGGTCTTTTTCCACTTTTACCAAACTTGATTACATGACACTTGTCCACACTGAATTCCATTTGCCATGTATTACTCCATTCATGAAGTTTATGTAATTCTTCTTGTAGCTCTTTACAAGAGTCTGTGTTAGTAAGTCTCCTTTGTATTTTTTTGCATCATCTGCAAACATATTCAGATAGCTCTCATTTCCAGTGTTACTGTTTATATCATTTATATACACTAAAAACATGATTGGTGCCAGCACTGAACCCTGTGGTACTCCACTAGTCACTTCTTTCCATGATGAGTAGTTTCCTCTTAGTACTGTTCTCATTTCTCTTTTTATGAGAAATCCTTCTCTTTCCTGTATTGTGTTTGTTACTCTGTCATAGTAGCTCAACAGATTAGTAACACATGATTTTCCTTTTCTGAAACCAAACTGTCTTTCTGTTATCATACTGTGTTCTTCTAGATGATTTACCCAAGCTTTTCTTATAAGCTTTTCTAATACCTTGCTTACAACACTGGTCAGCGATACCGGTCGGTAGTTGAGTGGATTTTGTCTATTTCCTTTCTAGAATAAGGGGACAATATTTGCTTTTTTCCAAATATCAGGTAGTTTACCTTGACTCAAGGATTTCTTGAAAATTAAAAATAATGGTTTACTTAACTCCTTTCACATTCTCGTAGTACCCAACATGAAATTTCATCAGGACCACTTGCTTTTCCTCGGTCTAATTTACTTAATTCCTCCTGTATTACTTTTTCTGCTATTTGTATATCTTGTAGTATGTATGGACATGCATGTTCCACATAGTCCTTCTCAAATTTTTTTTCTTCTGTAAAAACTAACTGGAAATTCTTATTTAGTGCTTCACAAATATCTTTCTCTTTTGTGTAAGTGATTCCCTCGTCCGTAATGGATTGTATTATATCTTTTACTTTCGTTTTGCTTGTGATGTAGCTGTAAAACAGCTTTGGTTGATCACTACTTTTATTTATTATATCCTCCTCAAACTGTTTTGGGGCTTCCCTCCTTATTCTTGTATAATCGTTTCTTGCCTGTTTGTAATTATTATATGCACTTTCACTATTGTGTCTTCTGTATCTATTCCACAACAAATCTCTTCTTTCTTTTAATTTTTTTACATTCGGTATTGAACCATTACTGTATTTTCTTATCTGCTTCTTTGTGCTGTGGGATGTACTTCTGGACTCCTATTTCATAAAATTCACTGAATTTTTTATATACAGCATTTAAATCTTGTCCTCTAAGCTCATTTTCCCAATCATCTTCTAAGAAATACTTCTTTAGGTCTTGATAATTTCCCCTTTTATAGTTTAGGCTCTTTTTGTAACTTTCATTGCTGTTAACTATGTCATATGCTATCCTGAAGTTGTAATTTAGTACTGCATGATCGCTTTTGCCGAGTGGAGGGTGATATATTAAACTGTCAATATCATTTTCTTGCCTAGTAAATATTAGATCTAGCACTGAAGGTACATTGAGTCCTCTTTTTCTGGTGGTTTCCCTCACATTTGCGTTAGGAAAAACTCTTGCACGAGATCCAGGAGCTTTTGGTCCCAATAGTTTTCTTGGCTAATTATATCTAGAGTATTCCAATTTATATTTATATTAAAATCTCCAGTTAGTATAATTCTTTCCGATTTCTCTTCCATTTTTTTGTAGTAATGATCTTAAACCATATAACCAAACCATACGTGCTCCCTACGTGTCAACAAGTGGGTTGGTGGAGGGTTGGTGCCCCTCCCTGTAAAACAACTAACTCAGTGTCAAATGGCCACCCTTTGCGGGATTATGGTGTCTGGCAATAGATAGATAGATAGATCTTAAACTCTGAATTGTACTCTCTGCCAGGTCCTCATATTCATCTCTTTCCAATGTGTTTGGTCTGGGTGGCATGTACAAATTGGCTACAATTACTTTCCCTTCAGATGTGTTGATCTCTACTGCAATCAGTTCTACTTGTGATGGTATATCTAGTTTTATTTCATTGACTTTTAGATTTTTCTTAGTTAATATTATAATTCCTCCTCCTTTTTTTTAAATTTCTGTCTCTTCTCCATATATTGTATTCCTCTAAGTTTAGTATGTCATTGGATATCCTTTGTGTTAATTTTGTTTCTGTTAGGCATATTATTTGTGGTTCATTTTCTCTGACATAATCATTCATCTCTAGTAATTTAGATACCATTCCATCCACATTTGAGTACATCAACTATATCATCTTGTTTATATACTTGTCATGACATGGTTTTACTACCTTCCTCCTTTTTATTCCATCCTGTTTGTGTACCACTTTCGTACCTGCAATCCTATTATTTTGTAAGAAAAATTTCTTCTTCTCCTCTTCTGATCTTCCCTCATTTTTTGTTTTTGCTTCCTCCCTTTTCTCTTTCAGTAATTCCAGTTCCTCTTGTGTTAGGCATCTTTTTATCCATACATTTTTGAACTCCTCTTTTTCCATAAGATTCTTTGCATTTTTTAGTATCTCCTCCACATTGTTTACATTCTGGAAAGTCACCTTTAGAGGTCTTGTCTTGCTTTTCTCGTATTTCCCTAACCTTTTGTAATCCTCTCTATGTCTTTACTACAGATTTCTTCTGATACTTCTTTCAGTAAGCTCATTACATTTGCCATCTCCTTTTTGTCTCTTGTGATCTTGTTTTTTACTTCTTCCTCTTCTATACCAGTGATTACTATAGATTTGTTTATATCTACTGAATCTCTGACTAACTCTGGATTGTTTTGGATTATTCTTTTCGCCTCCTGTTTAATGTTTTTTTCCTTCACCCTTGTTTCTAAGTCTTTCTTTACTTTCACCATTTCAGCATACGAGGTTTCCACATCATTTTTGTAGCTTTGCACAGCTTCATTCACCTGTGTTATCTTCTTCTCAATATCACTGCTTTGGTCTATCAGACTGCTTACTTGTCTAATTGTCTCTGTGTAATTTTTTCAACTCTTCCATAACACTCTCATGATTGACTACTGTACTTGCTATTTCACTCATTTTCTTCCTAAGTGTACTCAGTTCCACTGTTAGTCCACTGATGGTTGTGTCTTTCTTGTTGGCCTCCCTTCCTAGTTTTCTATTTCTTCCTTTTTGCAAGTGCATCTGTTTCTTTATTTCATCAATTTCATTTTTGAAAACCATTTCTAGTTTGTGTACACGTTCAACCAGTTTATTGTGAGTCTCCACTTCAACCAGTTCTTGGTAGAAATCATCATTTTGCTTTCTACCTTTATCCCTTTTCTTTTCCATATTAGCTTTACTAAAGTATGTATCCATTTTGTAATACTAAAAGTACAAAGTATGTACTTACATTCCCCGTGCTCTTGTAGTCTAAACAAACCTCAGATGACTGAGCCATTCTTTCGTCTTGGTTCTCTTTTCTGTTTGAACAAGTCTTGTTTAAACTTAGTATTATTTTTTCCTTTTAATAATGAAAAATCATTTAGTCTAACCTGGTACAGAGCTTGACTCATATAAAGATACAAATTTAGGTAATGCCACTGGCCGTGTTGGTTCAGTACAGAGCGCCGATGTCGCACGTCTGCCTCCTTTGACTCCCTCTGTGTATCCATTTTGCAATACTAAAAGTACAGAGTATGTACTTACATTCCCCGTGCTGTTGTAGTCTAAACAATCCTCAGCTGACAGAGGCATTCTTTCGTCTTGGTTCTCTTTTCTGTTTGAACAAGTCTTGCTTAAAATTATATATGTGTGTGTGTGTGTGTGTGTGTGTGTGTGTGTGTGTGTGTGTGTGAAGTATTAACAAAGGAACTAGATTTTTTTTACTCCGATTTTAACCAACTTTGATGGAAGGGTTGAGGGTTATCTAAGTAGTAAATCAGTTGTTTTTAGAGCAATAGATCAAAGGTCAAGTCAGCTTAAACAGTAGTTACCTAATTTAGATCCAGCTTTGTGTAGCACTTTGAAATAAAGCAACAAAGGATTCGGTTTATGAGAACAATTCAAAGGTCAAGGTCACAGTGTAAAGTCAACTCAGACTATTTTGATTTTATTTAAACCAAACTTGGTGGGAAGGTTATGGGTCAGGCAAGAACTACAGGCTTCAGCTCTGAGCATTGAGTCAAAGGTCAAGATCACAGGATAAGGTCAAAGTTTGATCCATGAGTCTGTGTGTGAACAAAACAACTAAAACTATTTTGATATGATTTTGACCAAACTTGGTGGATGGGTTGAGGATCAGCCAATTTCCTTCTACATAAATCTGTCCCTTATTCACATAGACCAGTTTCCTTGTCGGTTAAGGAAGCTATCAAAGTTATTCCAAGCTATTTAATTTGCTTGTTACTCCTTAATCTCCTCTTCTACGCCATTTAAATCATTCAAATACCATCACACTCAGCAAAGATAACATGTAATTGATGTTAACCAGCTGTATCCAGAATTAAATTGCTAAAGAAGAGGTGCTACGGAGCTTCCTTAACCAACAAGAATATGGACCATGGTCTGTGATAGAATAATGATTTTAGTCCGTTAAGGAGACTCCTTAGCACCAACTCCTTAAGGATTTATTTTTGGATATGGATGATTAATATCATTTGCACGTTATGTAGAGTATGGCGAAGTTTGAACGATTAATATAACAGAATAGTACAATATGAGGTAACAAACAAACAAATCACTCATGAAGAGGTGTTGGGAAGCTCCCTTCCCCGACAAGAACATTGGCCAATGTGTTGAGGTAACTGGCAGCTTCTGTAAAACTCCCATCGAACTGAAATGCTTAGAGCTGAAGGATCTCGGGGAGGCGGTGGCCGAGTCGATGGACAGGTGACCTACTGTTCCAGTGGTCACAGGTCTGAACCCTGGCTGCGACAAAGAACAGTTTGATGGATTTAAATGTCATAAGAGAAGACTTTACTGATCTACCAATGACCTGCCGACATGTCGTAAAACACCCCCGCTAATACCATTACACCAGTCATGTATGAGAGTCCTACCATGTATTCAATATGGACAGTGGGTGTTAGTGCCCACGTGGTGACAGGTGGAGGTGTATGGTACGTAGGAGGACTGCTGGGCCTCAGGAAACGGGTTGCTAAGCCTAGGCCCAGAGTCATGCATTTTTAAAAAAAAAAAAAAAAAAAAAAGTCACTCTCAGTTTAACAATATTGTCTGGCGTTCAGTGAAAAAAATATATATTATAACTGTGCCGTCCATGATAGTCTTCTTAGAAAAATTTTAACAGGGTGGGAGAAGAAACAATATTTAGAACGGGTGAAGTTTAATTTAGGAAGATGGGGAGTAGATTTAGCACGATTCCCATCAGAGATATAAAGTGCACATGATTCAGGGGTTGTTGTAGTTGTTATTGTTGATCAACCCTAGTCAGTCTGGCCAATCAGACCCATTAACCACAGGCAAGCAATTAGAGATTTCACAAGATCCTGTTTCAGAAATCTGCCACTAGATTTACTTCCGTTGCCCAGCTCTGACGCAGTGCAAGGACTGGAATAGTAGCCAGTGCTTAATTTCTTTTTAATTTTGACACAAAGTAAAACACCTCAAAACGTATTTTACTCATCAAATTACCCAGATGGCATGATATGCTACAAGAAATTACAATATATATATATTTTTTTTTATGCGAGGAAGAAGGAACCAAAGGCCATGAGCCCGCAATAACACTTCCCCCCAAGAGAAAAACAAAATACAAGAGAGAGCCAAATTCAAGATCCGTTCATTTCGAGATGCCTGGACACACTGCGTTTGAAAGGCTGGAGATCATAGGCAGCAGGAAATACAGACAGAGGGAGACAGTTCCAAAGTTGACCTGTTGCATAAATGAAGAACTGGGAGTAACGGTTAACTCTTGCATTAGAGAGTTGGACAGAAAAGGGATGAGAGTTTGCTGCTAGACGGGTGCAACGCCCGTCGTAGAGGTGGAGGAATGCATGCAGACAGTTCAGAGGAGCAGTGACCTTTAAAGTATCGATAGAAAAGAGATAAAGATGCAACAGTGCGGCGAAGAGACAGAGGTTGAAGGGAGTCAATAAGAGGAGGAGAGTTAATGAGACGAAAAGCTTTTGACTCCACCCTATTGAGAAGAGCTGTATGTGGGAAGCTTCCCCACACTTGAGAGTTGTACTCCACACAGGGGAGGATACAACCCCTGTATAGAGTCAACAATTGTGCAGGGGTAAAGAAAGAATGGAGTCGGCTTAGCACACACAATCCCTTGAAAGCAGATTTTACAAGAGATGTAATATGATCTTTCCAAGATAAGTCCCGAGTAAATGAAACCCCAAGCATGTTCAAGGATGACGCGGGATTAAGCTGAATACTATTAAACATTAGTGGGTATACCTGTGGAAGATTTTGACGGGTTGATAGGTGTAAGAACTGAGTCTTAGATGCATTAAAAACAACAAGATTATTTTTGCCTCAGTCAGAGATACGAGCCAAGTCAGACATTAGGTGTGCCATAGCCTCATCCCTTGTTTGTTGAAGTAACTGCTGAGATGGGCATTGCGGGAGCCGAATGGAAAGGTGAAGGGTGGAGTCATCAGCCTATGAGTGGATGGGGTTAGATGTACAGCTTAGAAGGTCATTGATGAATAAAAGGAAGAGAGTTGGTGATAGGACAGAGCCCTGAGGAACACCACTGTTGATAGATCTAGGAGAAGAATGATGGCCGTCTACAACAGCAGCTATAGAACGACCAGAAAGGAAGCTGGCGATAAAGGCACAGATAGAAGGATAGAAACCGTAAGAGGGCAGTTTGGAAATTAAAGATTTATGCCAGACTCGATCGAAAGCCTTTGAGATGTCAAGTGCAAAGTCCCGAAAGGAGGATGACCAGGAGTCTGAAAGGTAGGTGAGAAGATCGCCAGTGGAGCGTCCCTGACGGAACCCGTACTGACGATCAGAAAGGTTTTGATAGGAAAGATGCCTTAAAATTTTTCTATTGAGAATTGACTCGAAAACTTTTGAAATACAGGATGTTAAAGCAATTGGACGATAGTTGGAGGGTTGGGAGTGGTCACCCTTCTTTGGGACTGGATGAATGAGAGCAAACTTCCTGCAAGAAGGAAAGGTACAAGTTGACAGATAAAGGTGAAAGAGTTTGCCTAGGCAGGGTGTAAGCACAGAAGCACAGTTCTTGAGAACAACAGGAGGGACCCCATCAGGCCCATATGTCTTATTAGTATTGAGGCTAATGATGGCAGAAAATACATCAGCTGAAGAAATTTTAATGTCTGCCATGAGGAAGTCAGAGGCGGGAAGTGATGGAAGAACAGCGCCGGAATCGTCTAAGGTGGAATTGGAGGAGAAAGTCTGTGCGAAGAGATCTGCTTTATCAGTAGAAGAAATAGCTACAGAACCATTAGAGTAGAAAACAGGAGGGAAGGATGATGAGGTAAAGTTGTTAGAAAGGTTTTTGGCAAGGTGCCAGAAGGAACGGGAAGAATTCGAGTTGGAGAGTTGAGAGCATTTAGTACGGATGAAATTGTTTTTAGCAGAGCGAAGAACAGACTTAGCACGATTCCGGGCAGAAGCGTAAAGATGATGTGATTCAGGGATGAGTTGGCTCCGGTACCTTTTGTAAGCCCTCTCCTTGTTGTGGACAGCATGAGAACAAGCGTGATTAAACCAAGGCTTTCTTGCGTTAGTCAAAGGATATGAGAAAGGAATGTATGCTTCCATGCCCGAGAGAATAACCTCCGTAATGCGCAAGGCACACTCAGATGGCTCCCGGCCATGGAAGCAATAATCATTCCAGGGAAAATCAAAGAAGTACTGCCTGAGGGTCTCCCAATCAGCGGCTCCAAAATGCCACAGACGACGTTTCCCTGGAGGGTCCACAGGCCGTACCGGAGTGATAGGACAGGTTAAGGTGATAAGGTTGAGATCGGAGGAGCGCAACGGAGAGAAAAGATTAACAGTGTAAGCAGAAGGATTAGTTGTAAGGAAGAGGTCAAGTATGTTGGAGCTCTCTCCAAGGCGGTCTGTGATACGGGTAGGGTGCTTTACAAGCTGCTCTAGGTCATTAAGGATAGAAAAGATGTAGGCTTGTTCACCAGGTGGATCAGTGAAAGGAGAGGAGAGCCAAAGGTGGTGGTGAACATTGAAATCTCCTAGAATGGAGATTTCAGAGAAAGGAGATATGGATAGAATGTGTTCCATCGTAGAAGTAAGATAGTCGAAGAATTTTTGATAGTCAGTAGAATTAGGGGATAAGTAAACAGCACAGATATAATTAGTCAGAGAATGACAGGAAAGCCGAAGCCAGAGTGTAGAGAATTCAGAAGAATCGAGTTCAGGAACACGAGAGCAAGATAAGTCGTCGCGTATATATATACAACAGCCACCTTTGGCTTTGAAATGAGTATAGAGAAAGTAGGAGGATACAGAAAAGGGTTTGCTGTCAGTTGCCTCAGACAGCTGAGTCTTAGTTAGAAAAAGAAGGTGAGTTTTAGAGGAGGAGAGGTGATATTCAACAGAGAGAAAGTTAGCGGAAAGGCCGGGAATGTTGCAGAAATGAAGAAGAGAGTCAGACAGTGGTTGCAGGCACCTCGAGTCGTCACCGGGAGAGGGGCAGAAGGTGGGGGCATTTATGGTCTCCCCCCCCACAGGGACTCCAAGGCTGGGTGATGATTCTTTTTTGAATTTTGGAAAAGGAAGTGTAGTGTGTACTGTGCATGTAGTTTGGTGTATATAGTTAGAGAAAACTGTGTTGGAGAGCATGCTGGCCTATGAGAGCCCTTTGATTATATATAATGTTTTATAAGTGTAATTTTGTAAACTCCACTTTCGTTAATTTACTCATTTCTGTAAACATAATATAGAGACAAAACCTAGGCAATTTTACTAGAACCATCCATTAAAAAAGATAATAGTTATTAAAATATTTGTCATTCATTAGTAACCGCAAAAGAAAATAGATGTGTAGCCGCATATTTAGCAACACATTTCGATATGCTGCCCTGCCTGACGTATGACTTTCCCTAATATTACGGACCTGTTGGACGTCTTGGTCATCTTAGTAACCAAAGTCTAACACAAATAATTCTTTTAAATGTTTCCCTGGCTCCACTGCACAGTTTAGTAAGTTTAAACTTCAACTCCTCGTACTCTATTATGATTATAGTGTCGTACCGCACTGCCGTTTGTTTGGATTAATATGGCTGACTCACCAACTAAGCAATCGTTCAGTACATTATTTTCAGAGGAACTGCTTACTACTTTAAAGCATGCTAAAACACACACATCAGAAGTCCTGAAGGTAATCTCCTTTTACTAACTGCACACGATTTATTCAAATATATGTAAATAGACAGCACACTATTTTAGTCCCCAAGCTAAGATTCTCTGAGAGCCTCGTTATTCTTTCTTTACAGGTAAATACATATGCACTTGATTGAATAGGAAAAAATAATCCTATAAATAGAAGTATTATTATAAACTTAGTATTAGGTACAATTTCACAGGTCTTTAAAACCCCGCAAAAATATTTAATCGAGGCTGGGCAACGCTAGACCACCTGGTGGCAGACCGCTGAAACAGGTTTGGTGAAGCTTCTAATTGCCCCAACTGGGTAGTCCCGTGTAGTGAACCGCCGTTCCCTTGCAGGTGACAGCGCCTCACCTGTGCGATGCCTGGGGAGTTGTAAGGAAGTTTTGTTTTTGGTTGGATGCTGCATTTGCCTCTACGCCAAGTTACAGGGACACCAGAGCAGGCTCAACATAACCTGTTAATTTGGGTAGATGATTACCACCCAGCGCTGTAAATGGCACAGGAAACCATAAGGCTTGTCACTCAGTTTCGAGTCACGTGAAGTGGAAAGAGGAGAAATATAAAGTAATAGGAAGGAAGGCGAGAGGTAGGGAGGGAGGAGAGGAGACACTTAAAATGAGAAGGGAGAAGGTAGAAATAGGCTACACCACATCATGTGAGTGGATGATGGTCACCACCACCTACCATCTGAGTCATTAGTAAATTGGTGGAGGCGACTTCACGGTAAAAACTGCACAGCAATTATACACATCAAAGTTAAATGGCAAGAACGGCGCATTTAACACATTGGTTTCCTGTGACTCACTCTCAGCTGAAAAGAATTCCTAAGGCGACTAGAGCTGTCTTGACGATGTGAGGGTTGGAGTGTCACAGATAGAAATGACACCATATAATTTATGACACAGTACCACATGACGGTAGATTACATAGTGCAAATAAGACACAGTACGATATGCCAACAATATGATACAGTAAGAAGAGACTGAATGAGGAATTTGGAAGGAAATTGAGTGTAAAGTGCAGGGACTGTAAGAAAATGTTCTGGAAAGAGGTGAAGAGAGTAAGACAGGGTGGCAGTGAAGTTAGTAGGGGGGTGAAAGATAAAGATGGTAGATTATATAGTGGAGAAGGGAGAAAAAGTGAGCAGATGGAGAAAACACTTTAAGGAATTGTTGAACATAGAGAATGGAAGTAATGCGAGTATAAGTGGCTGGGGAATGGCTGGGAGAAGGAGGGAGGTTAAAAGACAGGAAGAAATCGGTAGGATAGAAGTTGTGGAAGCAATGAAGAAATTCAAATTGGGGAAAGACCCAGGAATTGATGGTGTGTGTGGTGAAATGCTGAAGCAGGGGGGAGATAGTAGTAGAAAGGATGTGGAAAATGTGCAGATTGGCCTGAGAGGAAGATAGGGTCGCGGAGAATTGGAAGTCAGCTATAATTATTCCCTTGTACAAAGGAAAAGGGGAAAAAGAAGTGTGTGGTAATCACTGGGGCATTTATCTTCTTAGTGTAATAGGAAAAGTGTATGGTAGGATACTTATTGACAGAGTTAGGGAAATAACAGAGGAATTAGTTGGAGAAGAACAGGGAGGCTTTAGGAAGGGAAGAGGGTGTGTAGATCAGATATTCATTCTTAGATCTTTAGTGGAAAAGTTTCTAGAGAAGGGAAAGAATTTGTATGCGGCCTTCATGGATTTGGAGAAAGCATATGAAAGGGTGGATAAACAAGGATTGTGGAAAGTATTAAGAATATATGGAGTAGATGGGAAGTTGTTGAATGCTGTGAAGAGTATGTATGAGGGTGCTAAGGCTGCAGTGCTTTTGGAATGTGAATTGAGTGAATTTTTCTCTTTGAAGGTTGGGTTGAAACAGAGATGTGTCATGTCTCCATGGTTGTTCAATCTGTACATGGATGGGGTAATAAAAAGAGGTATAAGGTAGGGCAGTGTATGTTGGAGTGGCCCTAATGAGAGAGGGTAGTGTTTGGAAACTCCCTGTACTGTTGTTTGCAGATGATACTGTGTTAAGTGAAGACGAAGGGGAGCTGCAAGGCTTGGTGGATGAGTTTGAGAAAGTCTGTAAGAAACAGAATCTAAAGGTGAATGTAGGGAAGAGGAAAGTGATGGTCTTTGAGAGAGGTGAAGTCAGTGAATGTACAGTGCAGTGAGGTTGGATGGTGAGGAAATGGAAAATGTGAGTACGTTTAAGTACTTGGGGAGCGTGATGAGTAAGGATTAAAGTTTGGAGGGTAAAGTGCTTGAAAGGATAAAACAAGGAAGAAATGTTTCTGGTTCCCTGAAAGCAGTGATATGAAGCAGGGAAGTGAGCATGGAAGTGAAAATGTTACTACATGTCAGTATTGTGATACCAACTCTAACATATGGAAGTGAAGCTTGGACGTTGTTGGAAGGACACAAGTCAAGAGTGAGGTCAGTGGAAATGAGTGTTTTAAAAGGAGCATGTGGAGTCACATGGAGAGACAGGTTAACAAATGTGGATATAAAGGAGCGTTGTGGTGTGGATGTGGATGTGATAGGACGCGTTATGAGGAACACACTGAGGTGGTTTGGCCATGTGGAGAGGATGGAGGATGAGAGACTGACGAGGAGAGTGTATGTGAGTGAGGTGGAAGGGGGAGAGGGAGGGGGAGGCCGAGGATGAGATGGAGGGATGGAGTGGAGAGGTATATGAAAGAGGGGGATGTGAGTTGGGAGCAGAGCAGTGAAATGGCGGGGGACAGGGCGACGTGGAGGGGATTTGTTTGTGGCCACCCCGTGCGGGATTGGAGCGCGTCTAGCAATTGATAGGTAGATAGAAAAATAATTCACTGCCATATGACACAGTAAATGACACAGTACAATATGACAAAGTAATATGACAGTACGATATGACACAGTATAATATAGCACAGTACAATATGACACAGTTCTATATGACACATTATAATATGACACAGTTCTATATGACACATTACATTATGACACAGTATTATGACGGTACACACGACACAATAAATATACGGCAAATGACAAACTTTTTCACATTTGAATATGGCACCGTAAGATAACACAGTAATATGACAATACATATGAGTAAAAGTATGACACAGTCCCGTTTGACACAATACGCTACAGTAATATGACAGTAACATGGCAGTTAATATGTCACAGTAATGTGACACAGTATATATGACAGAGTAATATGACACAGAACAATATGACAGTAATATGGCAAAGTACATATGACACAGTACAAATGACACTATACAGAATGGCACAATAATATGACGCACTACATATGACACGGTACAAATATGACAGTAAAATATGACACAGTACAAACTCACAGAGTACAAAATGACAGTACAATATGACGGTACAATATAACACAGTACAATTTGCCACAGTACAGTATGACACAGTACAAATAATACCAGTAAGACACAAAAGCTACATAGTAAATAAATGGGATAATAGTAGAGAAAAAATTATTAAACCACTTTAACTCTCTCTCTCTCTCTCTCTCTCTCTCTCTCTCTCTCTCTCTCACTCCTGCTTTATGACAATAGATAAACACTAGAATTTACTGTTAATCACAAAGAAGTGCTGTGGACAGGATGGAGAGCAATAGCATTGTCTTTTTCTACCAATGAACTATGTGAACTGACTAGAAAGGCTAAATATCTGGGCCAAGATGAGGTGTAAGAACTATCGCAAAAATAGCACGGGCAAAAATCTGGGTTAAAAAAAAAAAAGTTTAACTTGAAACCAACACAATAAAACCGGTAAAACTGTGAGTTTATTTGCCTGTGAGAAGCCTTCTATGTATTGCATGTGATATTAAGCTTCCCCTCTTGAACCCCACGGCGTATATTATTGATGTCTTCCTCCCACATCCAGGTGATTCTATCCAGGGTGCGATACTCGAACATATTTACGAACGAGTCTCTGTCGTAACTGTGATTTTTTATTATTTTTGTTTGTCTTTTGAAAGAAGAACTGAACACATGAAAAGTTTCTACTGTATCCTTTCTCTGTCCTTTCATCCTAAAAAAAAAAAAAAAGTGATAATTTTTCCCTTTTGACCAGGATTTTATTTGTTTATTTATTTATTTATTTATTTATTTATTTATTCTTGACGTAAGACAAGGAAAGATTCTAATGTCGCTGACCATCCTGCAGAAACAGAGATACGACAAGGAACCCATCGTAAATACCTTTGAATATTCCACCCCAGATTAGGATACCTTTTTATGACTGGCTTTGTTAGACTTGGCTTTCTTTGTGCCATAGATACGAGAGCTTTATTCTAAGTTGAATAAAATCGTCTGCAAGTAGCGTGAATAAAATCAGTAGGACATCACTAAGTCACTTGGTTTGAAGGGCTAACAAACGAGTGCTATGATCAGCACCACAAAATGTTGCTTTAGTCTTTTCCTTCGTCCGTATAGTTCATTCCTTATAACTATGCCCCTTTTAATCTAACTTGAAATAAAATTTCAATTTCTCGATTTTGAAAGCTGGTATTAACAAAAGGCTGACACCAGAATATTTATACTAGTCAACAAGAAGTGCTATGGTAACAATGTAGAGCTGCAGTATTGTCTTTTTCTACCAATGAGCTATGTGAAATAAGCTAAAAAAATGAAAATCTGGGCCATGTTTGAGTAAAAGCAGCAGACGCGAAGGTTTTCCTCCCTTTGCAGCCCATTTCCCGTATGTCAGTGGGAAAATGAGAAAGCCCTTCTGTTTTTCATCCTTTTCATAGCTCTTCTTCGTGACTAGCACCATACCCTAGTATTAATCTCGTTACAGCTAACTATTCAAGACTGAGAGATGAATATTTCACACCTAAATTGACCAGAATGTAGTCGATGCAAGGGTCCTATAGGATGTTAAATTTCGCCTTGGATTATCTTTCTCTTGTATGCTGTATTCTCCAGTGTCAACACATGGTTATTGTTACCGCTGTAACTCAATCTCCTTGAGAGTTATATATATATATATATATATATATATATATATATATATATATATATTTAAAAATACTATAGAGAGAGAGAGAAAGAGAGAAAGCCTCTGTGGTATAGTGTGCGTTTTCGTACACTGAAGAACGAGGGTTCGCGCCCCACCAGGATAAAAAAATTTGGGAACGTTTTTCCGGCCACATACTGCTTTGACGGACATAAGCGCGCTGTGGTTGAATCACTGTCACATACTGCAAAAGCATGCACCCCGTTGGCTTGTGCAGGCCGATTACACTTGGTTCACAGACTGCACACACATCGAAAGCCATTCCAACACTACAGTTACACTTACTAGCACTTCTCACACTACATACAATCTCTACCAGACAGCCTAAGCCATTTGAGATACATAGCCTGTATCGTCCCCACTTCAGTCAGGATAGGTCGGTCCTGCAGTGGACACTCAAACGGCTGATGATATATATATATATATATATATATATATATATATATATATATATATATATATATATATATATATATAAAATGATAATACAGGTGTCAGGACTGTAAAATACCTTAATACATAATAACCAGGCACCAGCAACATCCATAATATAGTCTAGAGGTTAGGTCACTGTCAAACCTAGGGGCCAAAGGAAGTGACATTAGCACCTCTCCAGAATGTCTCACACCAGCACAATAGCCCACAAATAGCGCCTCGTGACCATACACACACATACACACACACAGGCTTCTAGAACATTTCCACGACAGTATAGCCCACGTGACACGACCCCTGCTAAACAAGAATGTAGGAATCAGAGATCAGAAAGGGGCTAGCCATAGAACCAACAGGTAGTGGAGAGAAGGAGGCTAGCAACAGGGGCGAGAGGGTGGCAGAGAGAGATAGAGCGAGACAGGGAGGTAGCTAGCAGGACTCTACTTTATTCTTCACTCGTGTGTGAGAGACTTTGTTAATATTTCCGAGACAAATTAAAATAGTCCCATACTTTTCTTTACCTCTCCTGTCATTGCATGACAAAGGGAACGAATATTATGTACTTACAAAACTACTCACGTATAACAACCGCTCGTCCACGAGTCTAATATATGTATAACTTATCTACAAAACACACTACAAGAAGCTACAAAGTTTCTACAAGACAGGTCTGCAAAATAATAATAATAATAGTAATAATCTATATTACATTCCGTTTTCTGTATGTTTGTTGGTTTGTCCATTTGTTACCGTAACACAGCAAAAATGGCGGACTGTTGCGCAACTCTTGTCAGAGCAAGATACCGCAGAAATACTCTAACTTGAAGAATAAATCTGTTTTCAGTCCAATCAGGCCACCAGTTCCTGATTTATGACCATTTCTGGCCTTTTGGCATCGAGTGGCTTCTGCAGCCTTTAGGTGGATCATTTTCTTTGTGGGTACTGAAGTTACCATAACACAGCCATTTTGACATTGAGCCGAACTTTAAGTGAGTACTACTAATACTAATTATAATAAAGATAATAATAATAATAATAACAATAATCATCATCATCATCATCATCATCATCATAATAGTAATAATAATAATAATAATAATTAGTAGTAGTAGTGGTAGTAGTAATAGTAGTATTAGTATTATTATTATTATTATAGTAATAATAATAGTAATAATAATAATAATAATAATAATAATAATAATAATGATAATAATGGCTACCCCTCATCCGCGAACTAGATAGACTGTAAATATACTATGAGTTAAAAACTCGACTATTATATATCCATCCTGGATGAGTCCCAATGCTGGTTGAGTGACATGTGAACTCAAGTTGTGACTCTAAACAACTTTTATTAATAATTTTTCCTTCTACAGTCAATACTTTCTGGAATATGAGTTTTCAACACAGACACACACAGATACATTTCGTACAAACACAATGACCATTGACTTCCTCTACCTGTGACTCAAAATAACTTTTAGTAGTAACTTTTCCTTCTACAATCAATACTTTCTGAGATTTGAGTTTTCAGCATAGACACACAGATGTATTTCGTAAATAAAATAATGACCACCGACTTCGTCTATCTGTCTCAATAGCACAGGTCTGTAAAATTATTGTCATTAAAAAAATGTTTCAATTCTGATAATTTATTTTTTACTGCATGAATGAACATAGTAAAATGTGCATTTAGAATGTTCCCATCACATCACATTTTAATACAAAATTAAAAAGAAATTCATCTGCAAAATAGCAAATTATAAATTTCAATCAACCCATACAATATTGTTCTAAATTAATTGAAAATGAAAAATTTTAGTTAATGTAATTTTTTAAACATATACATAAAGGAAACAACACTATATATTCTATAACTCACATATAGCTTCTCTAATATTTGTAACTTCTATTTTTTTTTTTTCTTTTCAGCCCCCAAACTTCGTTTGGCAGCCAGTCTTTTGTACACTTTTTCTTTTCGTCCTTATGCATCATTTAGCTGTAGTCCGCCATCATACTGACATTCCAACGTCCATGGTACCTTCTTCCCATGTCCTTTATATTCTTAGGGAATCTTTCATCCTGTTCTTCATTCATCGCTCCAAGATTTTCGGGGAGAATTCCGAAATGGAAATTCAAACAGTGAACTTTGAGACTCATGTTGCAACCCAACTTCTTGAACTGGACAAACAAATTTCTTAAAATTTCTTGGTAATTTACACCCTAATTGTTACATTAAAACTTAGACATTATCTCTCTGAATGATACCTAAGCCTCTTGTTCCAGGTCGTTCATCTCACCTTCAAATTCTGCAACAGAAATCAGTTTTCTGGTATCAGATCTAGTAAATAAGCCCTGTTTCAATTTAGCTCCAGATAAACTAGGAAACTTTTGGCACAGGTACATAAAACAGACTCCATCTTTTGATAGGACTTTGACAAACTGCTTCCAGCTTATTATGAAGTGGTGGTAGTGGCACTTTATCTAGATTCACTGAGTTAGGTCTGATAATGTTTTTGGCATCAAGCTGTAATTTTTTTTTTCCATTTGGCCATTCCTTCTGATCCATGGCTCTGCTGTCCCCCTTACAGAAAAAAACTTGGGAATTTTGTATATCCTGACTCCTCACCCAGTAAAATACACAGAATTTTCATATCCCCAGATATGAACCAACAGTGTTGAATGTAGATGATTTTGTCGAAAAGATTTGCCAAATTCTGGTATGTTTATTTTAAATGCACAGAATAAGCAACAGGCATTAATGCATATTTATTACTATTATGAAGAAGTACCCCTTTCAGGCTGCTTTTAGATGAATCTTTTATCTCCATTCTTTTTCATTACGGTATAATTTCTGTTAAGTTTCTACACTAGGCCACTTACATAACTGCTGTAAACCGAGAATCAGAGCAATAAACCACTGTTTCCGATAAATATCACTATGATTAAAAAAGAAACACTCCACTCAAAGTAATTTACAAGCGCACTAGTCAACTCATTGAGTTTCACTGAGGTATGTTTCCTGCACTCCAGTGTAGATATTTTATAGGCACTAGTATATATCTCATAACACAATGTACAAGATGTAGTGTCTGCTGGAGACATACACAGCATCTCACTAGGAATGTCAGTCCAGGAGTAGACTGTAGCACCAGTCGAGCAGGGCAGTACTCCCAAGGTGGATGAAAAGCTGATGACAGGGAGAGCTGGAGCTCCCATTTCATCAGCCCTCGGGACTAGTTCCCGACCACCCCCCTTTGCTGAACTTTTTCAGTGTCTCAGTAACACAGAGAGTAGGCCAGCATGCTCTCCAATACAAGTTTCTCTATCAACACAAAACTACATGCACAGTACACACTACACTTCCTTTTCCAAAATTCAAAAAGTAATCATGACGTCGAAATACATAGCCTCGGAGTCCCAGGGGGGAGGCCATAAATGCCCCCACCTTCCGCCCATCTCCCGGTGATGACTCGAGCTGCCTGGAACCACTGTCTGACTTACTTCTTCATTTCTGCAACATTCGTGGCCTTTCCTCCAACTTTCGCTCTGTTGTGCACCACCTCTCCTCCCCTAAACCTCACCTTCTTTTCCTAACTGAGACTCAGCTGTCTGAGGCAACTGACAGCAAACCCTTTTCTGTATCCTCCTACTTTCTCTATACTCATTTCAAACCCAAAGATGGCTGTTGTGTATATATACGCAACGACTTATCTTGCTCTCATGTTCCTGAACTCGATTCTTCTGAATTCTCTACACTCTGGCTTCGGCTTTCCTGTCATTGACTGACTAAATATATCTGCACTGTTTACTTATCTCCTAATTCTACTGACTATCAAAAATTCTTTTACTATCTTACTACTACGATGGAACACATTCTATCCATTTCTCCTGTCTCTGTAATCTCCATTCTAGGAGATTTCAAAGTTCACTACCACCTTTGGCTCTCCTCTCCTTTCACTCATCCACCTGGTGGACAAGCCTACACCATTTCTATCCTTAACCCCATAACCATGGGGCATCACTTTCGTGACACTTGGGAGCAAGGGATCATACCGCAGGGCATCACTTTTGTGATTCTGTGTTATTTTGAATTCACCCGGGCTTTCAAGTGGTAGCTTGTATCATCTATCAGTACTGCCAATGTCCAACACTAGTCAGCACTCCTAATCTCATCTGTACTCCCATCCTTTGTTGACAATTTAGCCATTTCTCCCCGTTCTTGACTCCCCTCCCTACCTCCCATCCATTACCCTATCCTCTCGCCTGCCCGGCCGTGCTACGCTACGTAAATCTTCCCAGGAATTTTTCACTGATTTCATCCATTGAAATAAGCCCTATGCCCTATTCTTATACCAAATAATATATACAAGAAAGAAATAAGGTAAGTGAGAGTGCCATACACCTAGAATTTGCTAATTATCATCTGACAACACCTCACGTGCACTCGTTCGCTAATTTTCACTGTTTATTTCCCCTTGAAATATGCCGTATAATCTATGTTCTTAATAAAAATATATATAAGAAAGGAAGGGAGAAGCCTAAGTGATATTTACAGTCACCTGGAACTACCTAATTATTGCAGGCCACCACACTGTATATGCTAAGTAAATCTTCCCTGGAATTTTCCACTGATTTCATCCATTGAAATAAGCCCTATGCCCTATTCTTACACCAAATAATATATACAAGAAAGAAATAAGGTAAGTGATAGTGCCATACACCTCGAATTGGCTAATTATCACCTGACAACACCTCATGTGCACTCGTTCGCTAATTTTTGCTGTTTATTTCCTCTTGAAATATGCCGTATAATCTATTCTCGTAATAAATATACATATAAAGAGGGAAGGGAGAGGCCTAAGTGATATTTACATTCACCTGGAACTACCTAATTTATTATGTATTGTCTTGGTTTCCTGCCAATCATTTCATTGCTATATATTAGCAGGTTTCACAAGGCTGAAGTTGGCAGTATTGCACTCACCCTAGCCAGGTGGCAGGAGGCCACCACTATCAGATCACTGTCATCTTTCAAGGTGAAAGTACGTCGGATTCGCTCCTGCTAACTTCCGCCGCTTTTTAGCCCCATACAAAGAGCCCTGTGACCCTTACCCCCTACTAAACCTCGTGTGGAAAGAGATAAAGGGCTGACAATTGATAGAGAGTGACTACGATCTTTCTGTTGAGTAAAACAGTGCAAGTGGAATTGTAAATAATGTGTAAAGAGCAAGTGAAAGCAATTAATGTAAATATAAGTGAACAGTGGAAAATAGTTTTATAAGTTCCTTCAAGTGACAGTGCATAACACAGTGTAAATAAAATAGAAATGTAAATAATGTAAATAAAATAGAGAACGTAAATAGAAATGTAAATGAGTAGTATTATAAGAATACGAGTATATATACTAGGAGTAATGAAAGTGAAAGTTTCACTCTAGCATGTATGAATACTATGAGTTATGAGAGTGAAGGTGAAAGTGACGTTCACTCTCAATGCTAGTATACAGGACAAGAAAGTGAATGCTATGTATTCTACTGAAAGAAACTGAATCCCTGCAGAGACAATAACTACTATTACTGAAGGAAACTAATGGATAAAGACTGTAGATATATATAAGTGTTATATAGTAATAGAAATATAAACTGCGAGTGTTTTTTTGAATAATAAATGACAGAACACTAGCAGCGAACGATCGGAAGTGGGAAGGTCATACGCCCTCGTAATTTTCATTGCTTTCACAGTGTTTTTTTTTTTTTATTGGAGTATGAATTCCAAACTATTTGAGAATCATGGAATAGTGTTTCTAGTGATAATATCAGGCTGTGGTAATCATATTACGGGTTGTCGGGAAGTGCAAAGTGAAGACTTCGTTACCCAACTTCAGAGGTCTCCACAAGTCCTACGGTACTCGACTAAGGCTCAACAAACACCCCAGGAGAAAGCTGAAGGTATGTGCCATAAGCATATATGATTTTAATATTCTAGGACTAATAACTGATTTTTGGCAAATATTTTTAGAGAGTCTGTTGGAGAGCGAATATGCCCGCGGGAGCCGCAAGAAAAAGCAAAACAAGCCCATGGTTAAGGGGTTAAAGACCTAGAGCAGCTTGTATAGCACCCTACCTGTATCCCTGACTGCCTTGGAGAGAGCTCCAACATACTTGACCTCTTCCTTACAACTAATTTTTCTGTTTAAACTGTTAATCTTTTCTCTCCGTTGTGCTCCTCCAATCACAACCTTGTCACCTTAACCTGTCCTATCGCTCTGGTACGGCCTGTGGACCCTCCAAAGAAACGTCGTCTGTGGCATTTTGGAGCTGCAGATTGAGAGGTCCTCAGGTATTACTTCTTTGATTTTCCATGGAATGATTATTGTTTCCATGGCAAGGAGCCATCTGAGTGTGACTTGCGCATTATGGAGGATATTCGCTCGGCCATGGACGCATACATTTCTTTCTCATATCCTTTGACTAATGCAAGAAAGCCTTGGTTTAATCACGCTTGTTCCAATGCTGTCTGCAACAAGGAGAGGGCCTATAGAAGGTATCAGAGCCAACCCATCGATGAATCACATTTTTTATACGTTTATGCCCAGAATCGTGCTAAGTCTGTTCTTCACTCTGCTAAATATAATTTCATCCGTACTAAATGCTCTCAATTTTCCGACTCGAATTCTTCCTGTTCCTTCTGGCACCTTGCCTAAAACCTTTCTAACAACCTCACCTCATCATCCTTCCCTCCTCTTTTCTACTCTGATGGCTCTGTAGCTATTTCTTCTACTGATAAAGCAGATCTCTTCACTTAGGCTTTCTCCTCCAATTCCACCTTAGATGATTCAGGTGCTGTTCCTCCGTCCATTCCCCCCCTCTGATTTCCTCATGGCTGTCATTAAAACTTCTTCAACTGATGTATTTTCTGCCATCACAAGCCTCAATACTAATAAGGCATATGGGCCTGATGGACTCATTCCTGTTGTTCTCAAGAACTGTGCTTCTGCGATTACACCCTGCCTAGGCAAACTCTTTCACCTTTGTCTATCAACTTGTTTCTTTCCTTCTTGCTGGAAGTTTGCTCTCATTCGGCCAGGCTCAAAGAAGGGTGACCATTCCCAACCCTCTAACTATCGTCCAATTGCTTTAACATCCTGTATCTCAAAAGTTTTTGAGTCAATTCTTAATCGAACAATTTTAAATCATCTTTCCTATCACAACCTTCGTTCTGACCGTCAGTATGGGTTCTGTCAGGGATGCTCCACTGGCAATCTTCTCAACTACCTTTCAGACTCCTGGTCATTGTCCTTTCGGGACTTTGGCGAAAGCTTTGCCATTGCACTTGACATCTCAAAGGCTTTTGATCGAGTCTGGCATAAATCTTTAATTTCCAAACTGCCCTCTTACGGTTTCTATCCTTCTATCTGTGCCTTCATCTCTAGCTTCCTTTCTGGTCTTTCTATAGCTGCTGTTGTAACGGCCATCGTTTTTCTCCTAGATCTATCGACAGTGGTGTCCCTAAGGGCTCTGTCCTATCACTAACTCTCTTCCTTTAATTAATCAATGACCTTCTAAGCTGTACATCTAACCCCATCCACTTATACGCTGATGACTCCACCCTTCACCTTTCCATTCGGTTCCCACAACGCCCATCTCAACAGTTACTTCAACAAACAAGGGATATGGCTATGGCACACCTAATGTCTGACTTGGCTTGTGTCTCTGATTGGGGTAAAATAATCTTCTTGTTTTTAATGCATCAAAGACTCATTTCTTACACCTATCAACCTGACAAAATCTTCCACAGGTATACCCACTAATATTTAATAATACACAGATTAACCCTGCATCATCCTTGAACTTGCCTGGGGTTTCATTTACTCGGGACTTATCGTGGAAAAATCATATTACATCTCTTGTAAAATCTGCTTCCAAGAGATTAGGTGTGCTAAGCTGACTCTGTTCCCTCTTTACCCCTGCACAATTGTTGACTCAATACATGGGTTTTATCTGCCCCTGTGTGGAGTACAACTCTCATGTGTGGGGAGGCTCCCCACATACAGCTCCTCTCAATATGGTGGAGTCAAAGGCTTTTCGCCTCATTAACTCTCCTCCTTTTACTGACTCCCTTGAACTTCTGTCTCTTTGCCGCACTGTTGCATCTTTATTTCTTTTCTATCGTTACTTCAATGGTAACTGCTCCTCTGAACTGTCTGCTTGCATTCCTCCACCTCTACGATGGGCGCGAAGCACCCGCCTAGCAGCAAACTCTCATCCCTTTTCTGTCCAACTCTCTAATGCAAGAGTTAACCGTTACTCCCAGTCCTTCATTTATGCAACAGGTAAACCCTGGAACTGTCTCCCTCTGTCTGTATTTTCTGCTTCCTATGATCTCCAGTCTTTCAAACGCAGTGTGTCCAGGCATCTCGAAATTATCTGATCTTGAATTTGGCTCCCTTTTATATTCTGGTTTTCTCTTGGAAGGAACAATAACTGCTGGCTCGCGGCCTTTAGTTCCTTCCTCCTCGCATAAAAAATAAAAAGTGTATATCCGCAATCTTGTTGTCCCAGACCATCAAGAATCCTTATCATACGATGTATCTCAAACAGTCTGTTAGTCCATACGACCAAGAATTTCATGACGTATTCCAACACGTGGAGTAACCAGCCTGAGTCGGGTTAGTCCACGTGAATGGAAATCTACCAGACACTACATCACACCACACATCCTCTCCAAGCTGTATATAATTTCGGAGACACTTCCTTCAGATCAGAAGGGCTTAGAGAAGGCCCGAGAACACAATCAGGGTGGAGGCAGGAGATAGGGTCACCTAGGAGGCTTGGCCGTCACGCTACGTTACTCTGTAAATCTCAGTTCGATATAACTGTGTACAATAAACTCCGTAACCCAACAGTGCTCTGTAACTCGCCTCGCTTATGATACACAAAGGGGGAAGGTAGAAAAGAGAGAGAGAGAGAGAGAGAGAGAGAGAGAGAGAGAGATACCTATTCACTATAATCGACGACACACCATTTACTAAGCAGCGACAAGTTCGAGCCATACTACGTCTCACAACTTTTTCCTGGCAGTGCTCCAACGATCTACAACCGACCTTCCCTATCTCCCTACAAGTACCTACGACCATGCTATCGAGACCAGTACTGGCATGGCTCATCACAGTGTTGTTTCAGCTATATTCTGGCCTACTATCAATTAAAATATCTATTGATTTAAACATGGATTTTTTATATTAGAAAATACTAAATTCAAACATATTATCATTGTAATAATATATCCATATATAAATAATTATACTGTGTGAAATGATAAAAAAAAAATAGAACTGAAAACTAAAAAAATGTTTTGTGAAAAAATATTACGTGATGGAGAAAAATGGTTTCTATTTTTGAATTCAGCAAAAAAAAAAAAAAAAATATATATATATATATATATATATATATATATATAAGAAAATCATATAAAATAATCAAAACAAATTTTTCGGTATCTGCCTGTGTAGTTTAATAGTTTAACATCCTTACATTTAGCAGATAATTTTATTCATCTTAAGGGAACTCCCTGCTAGTGAAAGAATCACAGTGTCTTCATAGCTAAATATTATAGTCTGAATCTCTCTCTCTCTCTCTCTCTGTATATATATATCATCTCGTCAGCCGTTTGTGTGTCCACTGAAGGACCGGCCTAGACCGAAGTGGGGACGATACAGCCAATGTGTCTCCACCAAATGGCTTAGGCTGTCTAGTTGGGATTGTATGTAGGGTGAGAAGCGCTTGTAAGTGTACTTGTAGTGTTGGAGTGGCTTTGAGTGTGTGTGTAGTCCGTGAACCAAGTGTAATCGGCCCATGCTAACCGACTGGGTGCAAACATACTTCATAGTACGCGACATTGGTTCAACCACAGCACCCCTTGTGTCCACCAATGCAGTTCGTGGCCTGAAGAATGCTCTCAAAGTTTATTACCCTGGCGGGGCGCGAGCCCTCGTTCTTCAGTGTACGAAAACGCACACTTTACCATTGTACCACGGATGCTCTATATATATATATATATATATATATATATATATATATATATATATATATATATATTACATCATTGTAATCTATCTGTCTGTTAATCTATTGTCATGCGTCATAATCCCCAAAGAGGTGACAGTTACACATCGCCTCCACGTCACAGTGTCCTCTACCATTTGGCTGCATTCTCGTCAGTTCACACCCGCTCTCTCAGATCTCTCTCCATTCCATCCATTCGTCTCATCCTCGGTCTCCCTCTCCTCCAGGTGGTTGCAGGCTGGTGTCCAAGATTAGCAGAAGTTTCGTCCTTCACATTAATTTTTAACGAATTCATTGGGTATAACTTAAAATTCCAGTGCTCTGGTAGAAAGCAAGGTGGAGTATGGTGGAGGCGTAGCACAGAGGCATATTGATGGTGGTGGTCTGTTCTGCATACAGGCATACAAACATCCCACTCACATACTGATACTGAAGACACTATCAAAGTACCATGGAACCCCTCCAGTTCTCGAGCCAGGAGATGAATCACACCAGAATCTTAGGCCTGGAGACGACTCACACCTTAAACCTTTAAGCCCGGACCTGACTCACACAAGAATCCCTTAAGCCGGAGATGACTCACACCAAAAGCCCTTTAGAACGGTGGTGACTCTCGCCATACGCCCTTAACCCTTAGATGACTCACAGCAGCAGCAACTTCAAATAATGGCATAGTGAAAAGGACTTTTGAACAATTATGTAGGAATCCCCCTTGTTGCTGATTTTGTTTATAACACCTTAGTATTCTCTTTGATGATGTTTATGTTACGTAAATTTTGCCACAACTTACATTAAACTGCCTTACAGGAAGATATAAGCTACAATGTATCGTTGTCTGTCTGAGGATTTGTCCAGCTACTCCTCCTACAGGCATGGACCAGTTTTGATTAAACTTTGCAGGAACACTCCCTAGGGCCCCAGACTTATATAAACATTTTTTTTTAAGTTCCAGAAAGTGTTTTAATTATCAAAGTATCATATTTACTCTTCAACAGTTTGTCTTCTACAATGGAGCCAATGACGCCAAGACCATTTTTTTGTCGAGCCATACTATATACTGTAGTCCTTTTACCTTAACGTGGCTTATATTTTTGTCCTTTTTCAGCTTATTTCGTGTAGCTCAGTGGCAGAATATTCTTATATACATCCTTTCCACAACACAACTTCGTGAATAGTACCATACTCTAGTGGGTGTCGGTTGCTTCCTCTCCGTATTGAAGATGAAGAGATGACAATTTAGGATTGATTAGAGTAGGCATAGTTTATTCATACATATTTAATTTAATAATAATAATAATAATAATGATGATGATAATTAAAAAAAAGTGATGGATCAAACGAGCGTAAGCCATCGTAGGCTGTCATTATGTAAGAGAAATGCCAAGTGCAGAATAAATCGCTTACAAATAGGTGTAATATAAAGATACAGATAATGAGGAAAACATCACAGTTAAGGTCCTATTATAAGTTGCATTGGAGGCTTCATAAGTCCTCCTTCTAAGCGATTTATTTTACTTACTGCATTGCATTTATACAGGCTCCTTTGAGTTATTTACATAGTTTTTATACCTACCCTGTGCTGTTTACACCTTTATTATCTACTGTTTGCTGTTTACATCGCTCTATATCTACTACACTGTGTTGTTTACATAGGTTTATATCTAGTCCACTGTGTTGTTTAGATAGTTTTATATCTACTCCTTTGTTATCAACGTCGTTTTTTCTCTACCCACATACATCTACACATGTCACCACTTCGGCAGAAACACCCATCATCGATGCTGAATACCTGCTAGGGTTTTCTCATACCGGACGGTGTATTGGTATTAGTGGGGGTGTTAATAGGACATTCCGGCGGGTCTTTGGTAGATCGATAAAGTATACCTTAACGAAATTTAAATCCTTTAAATTGTTCCCTGCCCTAGCCGGGATTTGAACCCTCGTCCACTTGAATAGTAGACAACCTCTCTGCCGACTCGGCCACATCTCAGATCTCCAGTTGCAAAAGTTTCTCCTTAGCTAAACAATATCATCACGAAGTTACAAACAAAAAATGAGAATTGAAAAAAAAAAATCCTTTGGCTAAATTATCAAAATATTCATAGAGATGCGAAATTACTTGAATTTCCTCATTCCCGAGTAATTAATGAGACACTTGTGAGCGTTGGGCGAGATTATCATGCATGCCAAGCTGTAGGTTGTGGTGGTGGTGGTGGTGTTGCTGTTGGTGATGGTGGCGGTGGTGGTGGTGGTGGTGGTGGTGTTGCTGTTGGTGATGGTGGCGGTGGTGTTGGTGGTGGTGGTGGTGGTGTTGCTGTTGGTGGTGGTGGTGGTGGTGGTGGTGATGATGGCGGTGGTGGTGGTGATGATGGCGGTGGTGGTGGTGGTGTTTATCATCGCTGTTATTATTCGTGGTGGTGGTGGTCGTTTTGTGTTGCTGTTGTTTAAAGCCGCGATAGCCAAGCTGGTATTGTTTTTATGCTATCTGTCTGTCTGTTATTGTTGATCCTATTGTTGATGTTGATCCTGTTGTTGTTGTTATTGTTGATCCTGTTGTTGATGTTGATCCTGTTGTTATTGTTGTTGATCCTGTTGTTGTTGTTATTGTTGATCCTGTTGTTGTTGTTGATCCTGTTGTTGTTGTTGATCCTGTTGTTGATGTTGCTGATCCTGTTGTTGTTGTTGTTGTTGATCCTGTTGTTGTTGTTGTTGTTGTTGTTGATCCTGTTGTTGTTGTTGATCCTGTTGTTGTTGTTGTTGTTGTTGATCCTGTTGTTGTTGTTGTTGTTGTTGATCCTGTTGTTGTTGATGTTGATCCTGTTGTTGTTGTTGTTGATCCTGTTGTTGTTGTTGTTGATCCTGTTGTTGTTGTTGATCGTGTTGTTGTTGTTGATCCTGTTGTTGTTGTTGCTGATCCCGTTGTTGTTGTTGTTGTTGAACCTGTTGTTGTTGTTGTTGTTGTTGTTGTTGTTGTTGACGATATTGTTGTTGTTGGTGTTACTGTTGTTTCTTGAATTGTTGCTGTTTTTGTTGCTGCTGCTGTTGTTATTGCTGCTGTTGACTCTTTGGCTGTTCCTGCTGTTGTTCTTGTTGCTTCTGTTGTTGCTGTTGTTGTTGTTGCTGCTGCTGTTGTTGTTGCTGTTGTTGTTGTTGCTGCTGTGTTTGTTGTTGCATCTGTTATTGCTCTTGCTGTTCTTCTTGTTGTTGCTATTGATGTTCCTGTTATTGTTGCTGTTGCTGTTGTTGCTGTTCTTGTTGCTGTTGTTCTTGTTGCTGTTGCTCTTGTTGCTTCTGTTGTTAATTGCTGTCGATGTTGCTGTTGTTCTTGTTGCTCTTGCTGTTGTCGTGGTGTTGTTATTGGTGTTATTGTTCTTGGTATTTCTGCTCTACTTGCTCTGGCTGTTGTTGTTGTTCTTGGTTTTGCTATTGTTGTTGATGTTGTTGCTGCTGCTGTTGTTGATGTTCTGTTACTGCTGATATTATTGATGTAGGTGTTGTTGTTGTTCCTATTTTGTTGTTACTGTCACTTTTCATGATAATGTTAGTACTGTTGTTGTTGTTGTTGTTGTTGTATTAGTTGCTATTGCTGTTGCTGCTGTTTGTATTGCTTTTGTAGGTTTTGCTGTTGCTGCTGTTGCTTTGGCTGTTGTTGTTGTTTTTGCTGTTGTTTCTGTTGTAGTTGTTGCTGATGCTGTTGTTTTTCGTTGTTGTTGTCATTGTTGTTTTTAGTGTTGGTATTGTTGTTGTTGCTGTTGTTGTCGATGTTGATGTTGTTGTTGTTGGTGGTGGTGTTATTGTTGCTGATGTTGTTATTGTTATTATTAGTGGTGATGGTGGAGGTGATGATATTGTTGTTGCTGTTGCAGTTGTTGATGTTGCTGCTGCTGATGTTATGGCTTCTGTAGGTTTTGCTGTTGTTGTTTTGGTGATTTTATTGTTGCTGTTGCTTTTCGTGTTGTTGCTGTTGTTGTTGCTGATGTTGTTGTTGCTGTTGCTACTGTTGTTGCTGTTATTGTTGTTGTTGCTGTTTTTGTTGTTGCTCTTATTGTTGCAGTTTTTGTGGTTCGTGTTATTGTTGAGTTTCCTGTTGCGATTGCTATTGTTGTTGCTGATGTTGTTGGTGCTGTTGTTGGAAGACTGCTGAGCCTCAGGGAACAGGTTGCTGAGCTTATGTCTGAAGTCGCGTATATTGAGAAAAAAAAAAAAGAGTCACTCTTAGTTTTATCGTTGTGTCTGGCGTCAGATGGAATATAATGCAATAGTTGGCACGTCCCGTCCATGATATTCATCTTAGAGAAACTTTTGACAAGGTGAAGAAACGAAAAGCTTTAGAACAGGTGAAGTTTTATTCAGGAATATAGGAAGTAGATTTTTTTTTTTTTATGCGAGGAAAAAGGAACCAAAGGCCATGAGCCCGCAATAACATTTCCCTCCAAGAGAAAAACAAAATACAATAGAGAGCCGATCAGATTGAAAGTGCACGTGATTCAGGGGTTCGTGTTGTTGTTGTTGATCAACCCCAACTGGGTTGTCCCGCGCAGTGAACCGATGTTCCCTGGATGGACGCCGCGTTTGTCTGTACACCCAGTTACAGGGAAACCAAAGAAGACTCCACCTAACCCAGCAAATTTCGTTTTACGGTTACCACCCAACGATGTTAATTGTTGGAAACCATTAGGCTTGTCACTCAGTCTGGAGCCACCTGAAGTGGAAAGAGTAGTAATACACCGTAAGAGGAAGGAAAGGGAGAAGTAGGAAGGGAGGAGAGACACATAAAATGAGATAGGGGAAGGCAAAAGAAGGTTGCACCACATCAAATGAGTGGATGATGGTCACCACCAACTACCACCTGAGTCAGTAGTAAATTGGTGGAGGTAACTGCAGAGTAAAAACTGCACAGTAATTATGCACATAAATATTTCACGGCAAAAGAGACGCACTTAATATTTTGGTTCCCTGTGACTCACTCTCAACTAAAAAGAGTCGCTAAGGCGATTAGAGCTGTCCTGACGATGTGAGGGTTGGAGTGTCACAGATAGAAATAACACTATATATGACACTACCATATAATCAAGCCTCGGAGTCCCCAGGGGGGGGGGGACCATAAATGCCCCCGCCATCTGCCCCTCTCCCGGTGACGACTCGAGGTGCCTGGAACCACTGTCTGACTCTCTTCTTTATTTCTGCAACATTCGTGGCCTTTCCTCCAACTTTCTCTCTGTTGAGCACCACCTCTCCTCCTCTAAACCTCACCTTCTTTTTCTAACGGAGACTCAGCTGTCTGAGGCAACTGACAGCAAACCCTTTTCTGTATCCTCCTACTTTCTCTATACTCATTTCAAAGCCAAAGGTGGCTGTTGTGTATACATACGCAACGACTTATCTTGCTCTCGTGTTCCTGAACTTGATTCTTCTGAATTCTCCACACTCTGGCTTCGGCTTTCCTGTCATTCTCTGACTAAATATATCTGTGCTGTTTACTTATCCCCTAATTCTACTGACTATCAAAAATTCATCGACTATCTTACTTCTACTATGGAACACATTCTGTCCATTTCTCCTTTTTCTGAAATCTCCATTCTTGGAGATTTCAATGTTCACCACCACCTTTGGCTCTCCTCTCCTTTCACGGATCCACCTGGTGAACAAGCCTACATCTTTTCTATCCTTAATGACCTAGAGCAGCTTGTACAGCACCCTACCCGTATCCCTGACCGCCTTGGAGAGAGCTCCAACATACTTGACCTCTTCCTCACAACTAATCCTTCTGCTTACTCTGTTAATCTTTTCTCTCCGTTGGGCTCCTCCGATCACAATCTTATTACCTTGACCTGTCATATCACTCCGGTACGGCCTGTGGACCCTCCAGGGAAACGTCGTCTGTGGCATTTTGGAGCCGCAGACTGGGAGGCCCTCAGGCAGTACTTCTTTGATTTTCCCTGGAATGATTATTGCTTCCATGGCTGTGAGCCATCTGAGTGTGCCTTGTGCATTACGGAGGTTATTCTTTCGGGCATGGAAGCATACATTCCTTTCTCATATCCTTTGACTAACACAAGAAAGCCTTGGTTTAATCACGCTGTTTCTAATGCTGTCCGCAACAAGGAGAATGCCTACAAAAGGTACCGGAGCCATCCCACCCCTGAATCACATCATCTTTACGTTTCTGCCCGGAATCGTGCTAAGTCTGTTCTTTGCTCTACTAAAAATAATTTCATCCATACTAAATGCTCTCAACTCTCCAACTCGAATTCTTCCCGCTCCTTCTGGCACCTTGCCAAAAATCTTTCTAACAACTTTACCTCATCATCCTTCCCTCCTCTTTTCTACTCTGATGGTTCTGTAGCTATTTCTTCTACTGATAAAGCAGATCTCTTCACACAGACTTTCTCCTCCAATTCCACCTTAGACGATTCCTGTGCTGTTCCTCCATCACTCCTCCCCTCTGACTTCCTCATGGCTGACATTAAAATTTCTTCAGTTGATGTATTTTCAGCCATCCCTGGCCTCAGTACTAACAAGGCATATGGGCCTGATGGGGTCCCTCCTGTTGTTCTCAAGAACTGTGCTTCTGTGCTTACACCCTGCCTAGGCAAACTCTTTCGCCTTTGTCTGTCAACTTGTACCTTTCCTTCTTGCTGGAAGTTTGCTCTCATTCAGCCAGTCCCAAAGAAGGGTGACCACTCCCAACCCTCCAACTATCGTCCAATTGCTTTAACGTCCTGTATTTCAAAAGTTTTCGAGTCAATTCTTAATAGAAAAATTTTAAGGCATCTTTCCTATCATAACCTTCTTTCCGATCGTCAGTATGGGTTCCGTCAGGGACGCTCCACTGGCGATCTTCTCACCTACCTTTCAGACTACTGGTCATCCTCCTTTCGGGACTTTGGCGAAAGCTTTGCCATTGCACTTGACATCTCAAAGGCTTTCGATCGATTCTGGCATAAATCTTTAATTTCCAAACTGCCCTCCTACGGTTTCTATCCTTCTATCTGTGCCTTCATCGCTAGCTTCCTTTCTGGTCGTTCTATAGCCGCTGTTGTAGACGGCCATCGTTCTTCTCCTAGATCTATCAACAGTGGTGTTCCTCAGGGCTCTGTCCTATCACCAACTCTCTTCCTTTTATTCATCAATGATCTTCTAAGCTGTACATCTAACCCTATCCACTCATACGCTGATGACTCCACCCTTCACCTTTCCATTCGGTTCCCGCAATGCCCATCTCAACAGTTACTTCAAGAAACAAGGGATGAGGCTATGGTACACCTAATGTCTGACTTGGCTCGTATCTCTGACTGGGGTAAAAATAATATGGTTGTCTTTAATGCATCTAAGACTCAGTTCTTACACCTATCAACCCGACAAAATCTTCCACAGGTATACCCATTAATGTTTAATAATAGTCAGCTTAATCCTGCATCATCCTTGAACATGCTTGGGGTTTCATTTACTCGGGACTTATCTTGGAAAGATCATATTACATCTCTTGTAAAATCTGCTTCCAAGAGATTGGGTGTGCTAAGCCGACTCCGCTCTTTCTTTACCCCTGCACAATTGTTGACTCTATACAGGGGTTTTATCCGCCCCTGTGTGGAGTACAACTCTCATGTGTGGGGAGGCTCCCCACATACAGCTCTTCTCAATAGGGTGGAGTCAAAGGCTTTTCATCTCATTAACTCTCCTTCTCTTACTGACTCCCTTCAACCTCTGTCTCTTCGCCGCACTGTTGCATCTTTATCTCTTTTCTATCGCTACTTTAATGGTCACTGCTCCTCTGAACTGTCTGCTTGCATTCCTCCACCTCTACGACGGGCGCGTAGCACCCGTCTGGCAGCAAACTCTCATCCCTTTTCTGTCCAACTCTCTAATGCAAGAGTTAACCGTTACTCCAGTCTTTCATTTATGTAACAGGTCAGCTCTGGAACTGTCTCCCTCTTTCTGTATTTCCTGCTGCCTATGATCTCCAGTCTTTCAAACGCAGTGTGTCGAGGCATCTCAAAATGATCGGCTCTTGAATTTGGCTCTCTATTGTATTTTGTTTTTCTCTTGGAGGGAAATGTTACTGCGGGCTCATGGCCTTTGGTTCCTTCTTCCTTGCATAAAAAAAAAAAAGTATATGACACAGTATAATATACAGTGTGACAAAGTATAACATGACAGTACAATGTGACACAGTATGATATGACAGTATGATATGGCACACTAAATATGACATAGTAATATATGGAACAGTACAATATGACGCAGTACAATATGACACAGTACAATATGACACAGTACAATATGACACAGTACAATATGACAGTGCAACATGACACAGTGCAATATGACAGTACAATATGACATAATACAATATGACACAGTACAATATGACACAGTACAATATGACACAGTACAATATGACAGTACAATATGAAACAGTACAATATGACAGTACAATATAACACAGTACAGTATGAAAGTACAGAATGACACAATACAATATGACAGTATAGTATGACACAGTACAATATGACACATTACAATATGACACAGTACAATATGACAGTACAATATGAAACAGTAAAATATGACACAGTACAATATGACACAGTACAGTATGACACAGTACAATATGATAGTACAATATGACAGAACAATATGACAGTACAATATGAAACAGTACAAAATGACACAGTACAATATGACACAGTACAATATGCCAGAACAATATAACACAGTACAGTATGAAAGTACAGAATGGCACAGTACAATATGACACAGTAAAATATGACAGTACAATATGGCACAGTACAATATGGCACAGTACAATATGACAGTACAATATGACAGTACAATATAGCACAGTACAATATGGCACAGTACTATATAGCACAGTACAATATGACACAGTACAATATAGCACAGAACAATATGGAATAGTACAATACAGCACAGTACAATGTGGCACAGTACAATATAGCACAGTACAATATGACAGTACAATATGACACAGTACAGTATGAAAGTACAGAATAACACAATACAATATGACAGTATAGTATGACACAGTACAATATGACACATTACAATATGACACAGTACAATATGACACAGTACAATATGACAGTACAATATGACACAGTACAGTATGAAAGTACAGAATAACACAATACAATATGACAGTATAGTATGACACAGTACAATATGACAGTATAGTATGACACAGCACAATATGACACATTACAATATGACACAGTACAATATGACAGTACAATATGAAACAGTGAAATATGACACAGTACAATATGACACAGTACAATATGACACAGTACAATATGACACAGTACAATATGCCAGAACAATATAACACAGTACAGTATGAAAGTACAGAATGGCACAGTACAATATAGCACAGTACAATATGACACAGTACAATATAGCACAGTACAATATGGCATAGTACAATATAGCACAGTATAATGTGGCACAGTACAATATAGCACAGTACAGTATGACACAGTACAATATGGCACAGTACAATATAGCACAGTACAATATGACACAGTACAATATGGCACAGTACAATATGAAACAGTACAATATAGCACAGTACAATGTAGCACAGTACAATATAGCATAATACAATATTTTGATCGTGATATGCATGGTAAAGTAGGGAATGTGAAGGTGGATGGAATAGTCGGTGAGTGGGGTGTGCATGTTGAGATAGATGAGAATGGCAGTGCGTTAGTGGACATTTGTACAGGGAGGGGGTTGGTGATAGCCAATACCCTCTTCAGGCATGAAATGATCCACAGGTATACATGGCGAGTGATGAGAAGGGTGGGTGGAGAACTGAATGAAAGGAAGGCAATGATTGATTATGTGTGTGTGGATGAAACGATGCGAAGATGTGTAATGGATGCAAGAGCTTCTAGAAGATGGGAGAGTGGACTTTCTGACCACTACTTGGTGGTGGCCAGAATTAGAATTCAATTAAGATGGAGGAATAGAAGAAGGGAAAGACGAGAGGAAGGAGTAATTGCAAGGAGAGTGGAAAGGTTACAAGTGGATGAGAAAAAGGCAGAATATAAGAGAGAAGTGGAGGAACGATTGGACAAATATGAATTGAAGCAGATAGGGAACGTGGAAGGTGAGTGCAGGATATTTATAGAAGAAATATGTGCAGCATATGATGTGATGTGTAGGATGAAGAGAAGACTGAGGGGGATGCAAGGAACAGCGTGGTGGAATGAAGAGGTGAGACAGGCTGTGGCATAAAAGAAGAAAACATCCAATGAATGGATGAGAAATAGGGGCGTGGAAGAAACTGAGAGGTAGAAGAGAGAGTTATATGTAGAGAGAAAGAGAGAGGTAAAAAGAGTAGTAAGAGAGAGGAAGAAGAGAGTGGATGAGGAATTTGGAAGGAATTTGAGTGTAAAGTGCAGGGACTGTAAGAAAATGTTATGGAAAGAGGTGATAAGAGTAAGACAGGGTGGAAGTGAAGTTCGCATGGGAGTGAAAGATAAAAATGGTAGATTACTAGTGGAGAAGGGGGAAAAGTGAGCAGATGGAGAGAACACTTTAAGGAATTGTTAAACATAGAGGATGGAAGTGATGCGAGTATAAGTGGCTGGGGAATGGCTGGGAGAAGGAGGGAGGTGAGAAGACAGGAAGAAATCAGTAGGATAGGAGTTGTGGAAGCAATGAAGTAAGTTAAATTGGGGAATGCCCCAGGAATTGATGGAGTTGTGGTGAAATGTTGAAGTATGGGGGAGAGATAGTAGTAGAATGGATGTGGAAGATGTGCAGATTGCCCTGGGAGGAAAGTAGAGTTCCGGAGGGTTGGAAGTCAAGTATAATTATTCCCTTGTACAAAGGAAAAGGGGAAAAAGAAGTGTGTTGTAATCATAGGGGCATATGTCTTCTTAGTGTAATAGGAAAAGCATATGGTAGGATGCTTATGGACAGAGTTAGGGAAATGACAGAGGAATTAGTTGGAGAAGAACAGGGAGGTTTTAGTAAGGGAAGAGATTGTGTAAATTAGATATTCATTCTTGCATCTTTAGTGGAAAACATTCTAGAGAAGGGAAAGAAGTTGTATGCGGCTTTCATGGATTTGGAGAAAGCATATGACAGGGTGGATAGACAAGGATTGTGGAAAGTATTAAGAATATATGGAGTAGATGGGAAGTTGTTGAATGCTGTGAAGAGTATGTATGATGGTGCTAAGGCTGCAGTGCGTGTGGATGGTGAACTGAGTGAATTTTTCTCTTTGAAGGTTAGGTTGAAACAGGGATGTGTCATGTCCCCATGGTTGTTCAATCTGTACATGAATGGGGTAATAAAAGAGGTACAAGGCAGGGTAGTGGATGTTGGAGTGGCCCTGGTGAGAGAGGGTAGTGTTTGGAAACTCCCTGTATTGTTGTTTGCAGATGATACTGTATTGTTGAGTGAAGACGAAGGAGAGCTACAAGGCTTGGTGGATGAGTCTGGGAGAGTGTGTAAGAAACGGAATCTAAAGGTGAATGTAGGGAAGAGTAAAGTGATGGTCTTTGAGAGAGGTGAAGTCAGTGAATGTACAGTGAGGTTGGATGGTGAGGAATTGGAAAATATGGGTACGTTTAAGTACTTGGATAGTGTGATGAGTAAGGATGGAGGTTTGGAGGGTAAAGTGCTTGAAAGGGTACAGCAGGGAAGAAAGGTTGCTGGTTCCTTGAAAGCAGTGATAAGAAACAGGGAAGTGAGCATGGAAGTGAAAAAGTTACTACATGACAGTATTGTGATACCAACTCTAACGTATGGAAGTGAAGCTTGGACGTTGTTCGAAGGACACAAGTCAAGAGTGAGAGCAGTGGAAATGAGTTATTTAAGAGGAGCCTGTGGAGTCACATGGAGAGACAGGCTGACGAATGAGGATATAAAGGAGCGTTGTGGTGTGGATGTGGATGTGATAGGAAGCTTTAGGAGGAACACACTGAGGTGGTTTGGACATGTGGAGAGGATGGAGGGTGAGAAACTGACGAGGAGAGTGTATGTGAGTGAGGTGGAAGGGGGAGAGGGAGGGGGAGGCCAAGGATGAGATGGAGGGATGGACTGGAGAGGTATATGAGATGGGTGTGTGATTTGGGAGCAGGGCAGTGAAATGGCGGGGGACAAGGCGACGTGGAGGTGATTTGTTTGTGGCCACCCCAGACGGGATTGGGGCGTCTGACAATAGATAGATTGACAATATTAGACAGTACAATATAAGACAGTACAATACGGCACAGTACAATATAGCACAGTACAATATAGCACAGTACAATATGACACAGTACAGTATGACACAGTACAATATAGCACAGTACAATATGACACAGTACAATATGACACAGTACAATATGACACATTACAATATGACACAGTACAATATGACATAGTACAATGTGGCACAGTACACTTTGGCACAGTATAATATGGCACTACAATATGGCACAGAAATATTACACAGTATTTAATACATAGTACAAATATGACACGGTCCCATAATACAATATGACAAAGTAGTATGACAATGTATGCATGACACAGTATACATGACAAATATAGTATGACAGTAACATGACACAGTACATACGAGACAGTACGAATGAAGCTGCACATTATAAAACATTAATAAGATGCAGTAATATAACACAACACATATGACAGTACAATATAACAGTACAAATGCCACAGTACAATATGACAAACTACAAATGACACAAAGAAGGCAAGAATGAGACATAGTAAATAAATAGGAAAATAGTATAGAAAAATGAACAACCATTTTCTCTCTCCCTCTCTCTCTCTCTCTCTCTCTCTCTCTCTTTCTCCCATGCATTATGACTACAGATTAAAACCAGAATTTACTACTATTCACAAAGAAGTGTTATCCATTAAACTATGTGAAATACACTGGAATAGAATGAAAAGCTTGGCCAAGTTGAGGTAAAATAACTATCACAATAATAGCACAGGCAAAAATCGAAGTAAAAAAATATAATATTACACACCAGCATAATAAAACTGGAAAAAGTGAAAAGTTGGAAAAAATTGAGCTCATTCACCTGTGAGAAGCCTCCTATGCATCGAATGTGATACAAAGCTTCCCTTCTTGAACCCCACCGCGAATATTTTTCATGTCTTCTTGCCACCTCCAGACGATTCTATCCAGGGATGCGATACTCGAACATACTTACGATCGAGTCTCTGTCGTAACTGTGATTTATTATTTTCTTTATAATTTGCAGGAAGAACTGAAGACATGAAAGGTTTCTTTTGTTTCCAATCTCTGTCCTTCCATCCAAAACTGATAACAGCTGTGAATTATCCTCTCGTGACCAGGAATTGTTTTTAAACACAGCAGAGGGAGAGATTCTGATGTTGCTGACCATCCTGCAGAAACTGAGATACGACAGGGAACCCATCATAAATACCTTTGAATAGTCCATCCCAGACAAGGATAGATTTTTCAGATTGGCACTGTTAGACATGGCTTTCTTTGTGCATTAGATACGAGAGTTGCTTTCGAAGCTGAATAAAATTATTTGGAAGCAGCATGAATACAATAAGTAAGACATCACTGAATGATTGGCTTGAAGGGCCTACAAACGATTTCTATGACTGGCACCACAAAATCTAGGTTAAGTCATTTCTTTCGTACGTATAATTCATTCTTTATAACTATGACCTTTTTATTCCAACATGGACCAAAATTTTCAACATTCCATCATGAAAGTTGGTTTGTAACAATAGACTGACTCTAAAATATTATGCTAGTCAAGAAGAAGTGCTGTGGTAAGGATGGAGAGCTGTAGTATCGTCTTTTTCTGCCACTGAGCCATGTGATACAAGCTGGAAAATGAAAACCTGGGCAAGTTACACTAAAAACAGTATAGGAGGAGATTTTCGTCTTTTTGCAGCCTATTTCCAGTAGCTCAGTTGGAAAATAAGACAGCCCTACTGTTTTTCATCCTTTTCATAGCATTTCTCCGAGATCAGCATCATATTCTAATGTTAATATTCAAGTATTAATATTAATATTAATATTAAGTATTCAAGATGGAGAAGTATGAATTTTACACTTAAAGCGACTAGAATGTAGGCGATGCAAAGGCCCTATCCACAGTTAATTTAAAAAAAAAAAGATGATCACTTCCTTTTATGCAATATTCTTCAGAGTCGTCAGATGCTTGTTGATGCTGCTGTGTCTTAATCTCCTTGAGTTTCATATGTTTATCTGTCTATCTGCCTATCTATATAAAATAAATAAATAAATAAATGAATACACATATACAGTATCTCTCTATCTCTCTCTCTCTCTCTCTCTATCTGTCTGTCTATCTATCTATCTATCTATCTATCTATCTATCTATGCAGTATATATATACATATGTATATTAATTGTGTAAGAAAGAAGGAACCAAAGGCCGGGAGCCCGCAAAACTGTTCTTTCCAAGAAAAAAAAAAAAACACAGTGCAAAAGAGAGAGCCTAATTCAAGACCCGTTCATTTCGAGATGCCTGGACACACTGCGTTTGAACGACTTGAGATCATAGGAAGTAGGAAATACAGACAGAGGGAGACAGTTCCAGAGTTGGCCTGTTGCATAAATGAAGGACTGGGAGTAACGGTTAACTCTTGCATTAGAGAATTGGACAGAAAAGGGATGAGAGTTTGTTACCAGATGGGTGCTACGTGCGCGTCGTAGAGGTGGAGGGATGCAAGCAGACAGTTCAGAGGAGCAGTGACCATGGAAGTAACGATAGAAAAGAGATAAAGATGCAACAATGCGGTGAAGAGATAGAGGTTTAAGGAAGCCAGTAAGAGGAGGACAGTTGATATGATGACAAGCCTTTGACTTTACCCTATTGAGAAAAACTGTATGTGGGGAGCCCCCCGACACATGAGAGTTGTACTCTAACAGGGGAGAATAAAACCCGTGTATAAAGCCAACAACTGTGCGGGGTAAAGAACGTATGGAGTCGGCTTAGCACACCTAATCTCTTGGATGCAGATTTTACAAGAGATGTAATATGATCTTTCCAAGAGAAGTCCCGAGTGAATTAAACCCCAAGCATGTTCAAGGATGATACAGGATTAAGCTGAATATTATTAAACATTAGTGGGTGCTCCCGTGGAAGATTGTGTTAGGTTGATAGGTGTTAAAACTAAATTTTTGATGCAACAAGATTATTTCTATTCCAGTCAGAGATATGAGCCAAGTCAGACATTAGGTGTGCCATAGCCTCATCCCTTGTTTGTTGAAGTAACTGCTGAGATGGACGTTGCGGGAACCGAATGGAAAGCTAAAGGGTGTGGAATCATCAGCGTAAGGGTGGATAGGGTTAGATGTACAGTCGTGGCCCTAAATAATCACCTGTCCCCCTGTACCCCGTCCCTCAGGCTGGTTCCCTTACACGCTGCAAGTCACACTGGAGTAAGAGGGGCTGAGTGGGAGAGGCCAGAGAAAGAAGGAAGGGTGGGTGGGGAGACGAGCGATGGTGCTTAGATGGAGTGAGGGAGGGGTGGGAGGGGAGGTAGGGGAGGGAGAATGAAATGCGAAATTGTGGCCACATAATTTGTTTATTTTCTTTCATTCAGGGCATCATATAAAGGAATTACTATTCGGTGTCAGATAACAAACTTTAGATAGGTGGTGATATCAAAGGCTGGCTCGTGAGAGAGGTATACTGATGTTACAGATCAAATATTAGTGCAGAGCCATCAAGATTTTGTTGGCCCAGATTGTCAATGTGTGGATAAGATGACCAGAGTCCCGCCTAAAGGCGGGACAGTCCCGTATTTTTTTTTTTTAACATCTGTCCCGGCTTTTTAATTGTGACTAAAATGTCCTGTTTTTGTGCAAATTATCTAAAATGTCCTGCATTTAGAAAATTACTATTACATTAGATATAACATGACCTTCTATGATATTATGATGAATTAGTAAAATTATGCATAATCTAAACCAAGTGAAATACCAAATTGTTAATATAAATTATGTAATACTAACTGGTAACTTTGGTCGACCAATTCACCTTACCATACTGTATATTGGTAACTGAAGTTCATTTGAGACGTTAGTGTTTGATTAGCAGCCTCAGGGTGAGGTGTTACGTAGCAGCCGTCGCTGTCACTCACATGTCACTGTATCTCTCTCTCTCTCTCCCTCTACACACACACACACACACACACACACACACACACACACACACACACACACACGTGACAATGTCCCACTTTTAGCTCCAATAAATCTGGTCACCATAAACGTGGAAACCAGAGAACTTGAGGACACGGGCCTGCCTCCTCCAACTCACCAAAGACAAGTGGGAGCTGTTCATACGAAACCAGCAAACCATCAACAACATTGTTTCTCCACTTCCGCGACCCCTGCATGAGGTTTATAAGGCATGAGGCCACTGGACTACTTACTAAGGCGTTCCTGGTTGCTTTGGCCTGACCAGTGTTGGTAGACATTGACATAGATATTTCTTGGAGTTTAAGTAAGATTTGGTTTCATTTTCCCTCAAACAGAATATGAGAGATACCATTACCATATCCACCCATGAACACAGACATGAAATTTATTTACCTTTCATACATAATTATTTTAAATAGCCTTTTGATATAGAGATGTCATTAAATAATTACTGAACTGACATGATGGTGACTTTATAGAGAGTGTGTATACCGCGAGGGAGATCATATTTACTGTGGACAGCCATGTCAAAGGTTGCATACGAAATAATATATTTAGTTCCAAAAATTAATTACATGTAAGGATAGAGGATGTTTCTTACACAAACATTACGGAAGTCAAAACCATCCAGATTCCATTCTACGTCTGAAGTCAAAATACACGGATAAACACAAATATCTGGCTCTGCACAAATTTTAACCCAAGGCATCCCATCGACATATGGGTACGTCGCAACATTTTGTCACAGCTAGATCCGTTGACGTACTGGTACATCGCGCAATTGCAAGGTTCATAATTAGCACAATTTTCAATTTTTGCGCGTAATTTTTGGTACGTCTACACGGGACACCTTCCTCTATTCCTCTACAAGATGCCAGGCATGGACAATGCCTTATCCTGCATGACCTCCCCCCCTCGGACGCCATTGTCTCGGCAATTCACCTGTTACCAGTGACCTGGCCAATAAAGACATTCAGGGTCAGAGTGATTCCCCAAGCGATGACAATGTGGAGGACAAAGTTTACATAGCATTAGAGGAAGAAACAGTCTGATATGATGATCAGGTAATGTCATCATAAAAGGTCAGGTCTATTGATGTGTTAATGAGTGAAACAATGCTTATATTGCCTATATTACTGTTTGATAACCAATATACTCTCGTACTACATATAAATTCGTACCAAATTAATAAATAAATACCGTTTACGAGTAATGTGGAATAGTTACCCTCCTATAGAACTCGTTTCCTTTGGAGCTAGCCTGATAGAAAACACAGTAAGGTAAGGAGATACTGCTACCTGTATCGAGTATTTTATACCTCACGTGAGCGATTTCTCTATGAATTTTCGATGTTTCTCACCAAAAGCGGAGATTTAAGCAAAAATCTTTTTTTTTTTCCAAAATTGATGGTGGAAAATCGGTCGGGACATGACGGGTTAATGCCACGTCAGTATATTTCTCTCACGAGCCAACCCTTCATCTCACCACCTATCCAAAGTTTGTTATCTGATGCCGCTATGCAAGGTATAATGCAGCTTTTGCTACAGAATAGTAACTCCTTTATATGATGCCCTGAATAAACGAAAATAGACAAATTATGTGGCCACAAATTCATATTTCATTCACCCTTCCCTACCTACCCTCCCTCCCCTCCCTCACTCCACCCCAGCACCATTGCTCGTCCCCCCACTCACCCTCCCTTCTTTCTCTGGCCCCTCCCTCTCAGCCCCTCTTACTCCAGTGTTACTTACCGCACATAAAGGAGCCAGTCTGAGGCAGGGCGTACAGGATGATAAGTGATTATTTATGGTCACGACTATACAGCTTAGAAGGTCATTGATGAATAAAAGGAAGAGAGTTGGTGATAGGGCAGAACCATGAGGAACACCACTGTTGATAGATCTAGGAGAAAATGATGTCCGTCTACAAAAGCGGCTAATGAACAACCAGAAAGGAAGCTGTAGATGAAGGCACAGATAGAAGGATAGAAACTGTAAGAGGGTAGTTTGGAAATTAAAGATTTATGCTAGACTCGACGGTAAACCTTTGAGATGTCAAGTGCAATGGCAAAAATTTGGCCAAAGTCCCGAAAGGAGGATGACCAAGTGTCTGAAAGGCAGGTGAGAAGATCGCCAGTGGACCGCCACTGATGGAACCCATACTGACGATCAGAAAGATTATTGTGACAGGAAAGATGCTTTAAATTTTTCTATTAAGAATTGACTCTAAAACTTTTGAGACACAGGATGTTAAAGCAACTGGATGATAGGTAAAGGGTTGAGATTGGTCACCCTTCTTTGGGACTGGTTGAATGAGAGCAAACTTCCAGGAAGAAGGAAATATACAAGTTGACAGACAAAAGTGAAAGAGTTTGCCTAGGCAGGGTGTAATCACTGAGGTACAGTTCTTGAGGACAACAGGAGGGACTCCATCAGGCCCATATACCTTGTTAGTATTGAGGCCAGTGATGGGAGAAAATACATCAGCTGAAGAAATTTTAATGTCAGCCATGAGGAAATATGAGGGGGGAAGTGATGGAGGAACAGCACTGGAATCGTCTAAGGTGTAATTGGAGTAGAAAGTCTGAGCGAAGAGATGTTCAGAAAGTATCAAACCTCAGGCACTAAAACAAATAGCTAACCTCTTGACATGGGACACTAACCCTCCACAAAGTAGGCTCCTTCTGACTGACACACGTAGCCCAGCTTCCTATCCATCGCCTGAAACATTTTTCAGAGTCGGTTTTCGGTATCTCCTGTAGGTGCTTTGTCGCTTTCATTATGATCTTTTCTCTTGTCTCAAAACATGAGCCCTTCACCGGAGTTTTGAGCTGAGGGAATAACCAAAAGTCACACGTTGCCATGTCTGGTGAGTAGGGATCCTGCCGTACCTGCGGAATGTTGTGCTTGGCCAAATACTCCTCAATCCACTGATAAGAATGGGCAGGGGCATTGTAATGGTGCAGCTTCCAATTTGTCACCTTCAATTGTCTTGTCTCTTCTGCCGAACTGCATCACAAAAATGACAGACAACATTGAAGTTGTAATGTCTGTTTGCAGTCTGACATTCTGGTGCGTATTCGTGATGCTCAACACCACGTTAGTAGAAAAAATGAAACGTGGACGCACTTCACCTTGCTGTCGATGTGTCATGCTTTTTTGTTTTTAGCCGAGGCGACCCTGTATGCCTTCACTGGGATGGCTGTGCTTTGGTTTCGAGGTCGTACTCGTACACCCAAGTCTTATCTCCAGTGATAACGGTCTTCAGAAAGTCTGGATCACGACTTGCATACTCCGACATGTCTTGATCGTTCATCCAAGAAAAGAGATCATGCCGAATGCGACGAAGCCACGGCAGGAGATACAGAAAACTGACCTTGAAAAATGTTTCAGGCAGTATATAGAACACTGGGCTTCGTGTGTCAAGTCAGAAGGGGTCTACTTTGAGAGGGATTATAGTGACGGTGCATGACTCTGAGGTTGTTATTATCGTGCCTTGGCAACCTACCATTCAAAAGTGCATCTGATTTCGTGTATGAGATGCATGTGATTCGTGTATAATATGTTCGTGTATAATAATATTTGTGTATAATATATTCGCACATAATAATATGATTCGTGTATAATATGATACGCAAACAGACATACTTTTGAATGGTAGGTTGCCAGGGTACGATAATGACAACCTGAGTCGTGCCGTGACTATAGTGTCCTAGCTCAATAGGTTAGCTATTTATTTTTTTTAGAGCCTAAGGTCGGATACTTCTAAACAGACCTAGTAAATGTACACACACACACACACACACACACACACACACACACACACACACACACACACACACATATATATATATATATATATATATATATATATAAGGACCCTCTGTGGTAGTACACTGGTAGAGTGTGCGTTTCGTACACGGCTGAACCAGGGTTCGCGCCCCGCCAGGGTGATAAACATTGGGAGTGTTCACCCGCCCATGTGTTGCATTGGCTGACACAAGGGGTACTGTGGTTGAACCCGTGTCGCATACTATAAAGTATGCTTGCATCCAGTCAGCTTGCGTGGGCCGATTACACTTGGTTCACAGACTACACACACATCCAAAGCCTGTCCAACACTACAATTACACTTACTAGCACTTCTCACCCTGCATACAATCTCTACCAGACAGCGTAAGCCACTTGATAGAGATACATTGGCTGTATCGTCCCGACTTCGGTCGGGATAGGCCGGTCCTGCAGTGGATATTCAAACGGCTGCAGCTGCTGCTGATATATATATATATATATATACATATTAGTTCAGCATCCTTACTCGTAGCAGCCAATTTTATTTATCTCATGGGATTTCGCTGCTAGAGAAGAAAGCTCAGTCTTCTTAGCTGAAGAATATAGTATGGAAACATATTTTAAAAAATAAGTATGACATCGAAGTCTATCTGTCTATCTGTTTGTAGTCAGGCTCCTTAATCCATAACGAGAGACACTTACAAATCGCCTCCATGTCTCCCTGTGTTCTACCATTTGGCTACCTTTCATTCAGTTCGCCTAGCTATCTCATAATGTCTATCTACTCCATCCACCATTCTCATCCTCTGTCTCCCTTTCCTCCAGATGGCTGCAGACTGATGTCCTAAATAAGAGGCAGTTTCTTCCTTCGCATTAATTTTTAACTAGTTCATTGGATGTAGCTTAAATTTCTAGTGGTTTGGTAGAAAGCAAGGTGGAGTATGGTGGAGACTCAGCACAGAGGCATATTGATGGTGGTAGTCTCTTCTGCATACAGGCATACAAACATCCCACTCACATACTAATACTGACGTTGCTATCACAGTACCAAGGAAGCCCTCCAGTGTTTGAGCCAGGAGATGACTCACACCAGAAATCTTTAGGCCTGGAGATGACTCACATCAGAAGCCTTTAAGCCCAAAGACAACTCACACCAGAAACTCTTAAGCTCCGAGATAATGCAAAGCAGAATTCCTTAATCCTTAAGATGACCCACAACAGAAGGCCAGAAACCCGGAGATGCCTCTCACCAGATTTCCTTTACAGTGGAAGTAACTCACGCCAGAAACCGTTAACCTTTAGACGACTGACAGTAATGGCGACTTCAGACAATGGTATAGAGCAAAGGGCTTCTTAACAATGGCGAAGGAAACATCTTTGTTACTGATTTTGCTTATAGCACTTTTGCATTCTCTTTGATGCTGTTTATGTCATGTAAATTTCGACACAACTTAAAGTATCGAACGGGAATATATTCTATGCAATAATCTATCGTTGTCTGTCTGTATGAGGGTTTGTCCAGCTTCTCCTGCAGGTGTGAACGAATTTTGATGAAATTTTGCACGAACATTCCCTGGGGCTCCAGATTTTGTATAAGCTTTTTCTTGTTTGGAAGTTCCGAAAACGGTTTTATTATGAAAGTATTGACTTTATCCCTCAACAGTTTGTTTTCTGCGATGGAGCCAATGGAGCCAAGTCCATTTTCTTCGAGCCACACAATATACTATAGTCCTTTTTACCATAAGCTGGCCCAGATTTTTGTCTCTTTTCATCTTATTTCGTGTAGTTCAGTGACAATCCTTGTAAGCTACATACATCCTTACAATTGCACTGCTTTGTAACTAGCACCATACTGTAATGATTGTCCTTGCTTCCTCTCAGTACTAAAGATAGAGATAATTTTAGGCCTAGTTAGAGTAGGTACAGTTTATTAATATGTATTTAGTTTTCATTTTAAAAAGAATCGGATCAAACAAGCGAAGGACAGCGTGGGCGGCCATTACGTGATTGAGATGTCAAGTGTAGAATAAATTGTTTAGGACTGGGTGCAATGTAAAGATACAGTCAGCTTAGAAACGAAAAAAAAAAAAAGTCCTATTCTAAATCGCATTAGATGCATCGTAACTCCGCTTTCAAAACTATTTAATTTACACACTGCATCTATACAGTCTCCTCTATGCTGTTTATTTCGTTTTATATCTACTCCTTTGAGTTGTCTACATAGCTTTTATATCTATTCTGTGCATTTTACACCTTCTGCATCTACTCCACTGTGTTGTTACATCGTTTTATATCTACTGCTCTGTGCTGTTTACATCGTTTTATATGCTCTCCTTTGCTGTTTACATTGTT
>NC_136984.1:23373732-23398732 GCF_032717465.1 Coenobita brevimanus
TGTCACTGTCAATCCCATTGACGTATATAAACGTGCATCAAGTGCAAGGTCCCTAATTTGCACAATTTTCAATTTTCGCACATAATTTTAAGTACATATATATGGGACACCTTCCTCTACAAGATGCCAGGCAGAGACAATGCCTTACCCCACATGACCCCCCCCTCACGCCATTGTCTCGGCAATTCGCCTGTTACCAGTGACCTGGCCAGTAAAGACATGTGCCACGGTACGAAATTCAGGACCAGAGTGATTCCCCAATTGATGACAATGTATTTAGGTAGCATCAGAGGGAGAAACAGTCAGAAATGATGATCAGGTAATGTCGTCAAAAAAGGTCAGGTATGTTGATGTGTTAGTGAGTGAAACAATGCTCATGTTGCCTATATTACTGTGTGAAAACCAGTATACTCTCATACTTCATATAAATTCGTACAAAATAAATAAATAAATACCGTTTATGAGTGGTGTGGAATAGTTACCCTCCCATAGAACTCGTTTTCTTTGGAGCGAGCCTGAGAGAAAACCCTGTTAGGTACGGAGTACTGCTACCTGTACTGAGTATTTTAAACCTCAGGTGAGCGATTTCTCTCTGAATTCTCGATGTTTCTCACCAAAAGCGGAGGTTTGAGCCAAAAAAAAAAGAAAATCCAAAATTGGTCGGGATTGGGGGGTCAGTGGTGGAAAATCGGTCAGGACGGGGTGGGTTAAAGTCGAATGGGAATAGTCAGGCAATAGACTGCAGCACCAGTCGACCAGGGCAGTACTCACAAGGGAGATGGGAAGGTGATGACAGGGAGAGTTGGAGCTCCCATTTCATCATCTCTTGGGACTATCTTCTGACTGGCCCTCTTTGCTGAACATTTTCAGTGTTTCAGTAACACAGTGAGCAGGCTAGCATATTCTACCATACAATTTCCACCAACTGTCAGCACCAAACTACATGCACATTACCCATCACACTTCCTATCCCAAAATCAACAAAAATGGCATCTCAACACTCAGTCTTCGAGTCTCCAAGGATGATGGGGGGGGGGACATAAAAGCCCCAACCATCCACCCTTCTCCCTGTGACGAGCAAGAGGGATGCTTGGAACCACTGTCTGACTCACTTCCTCTTCATTTCTGTAACATTTGCCTCCTTTCTTCTAATATTTCTCTGTCGAATGCCACGTCTCTTCCTCTAAATTTCATCTTCTCATTGTTAATGAGACTCAGCTGTGTGAGCTGACTGACAGGAAATCCTTATCTGTATCCTCCTGCTATCTCTATACTCATTTAAATGCCAAAGGTGGCTCTTTTGTATATGTACACAGCAATATACCTTGCTCTCGTGTTCCTGAATTTGAATCTTATGTATTCTCTAATCTCTGGCTTCGGCTATCCTGTCATTCTGTGCCCTTTACTTATCCCCTAATTATACTGACCATGAAAATTTCTTTGACCATCTTGCTTCCAAGAAGCAACTCATCCTATCAGTTTCTCCTTTCTCTGAAATCTCCATTCTAGGTCATCCCAATGTTCACCACCACCTTTGGCTCCTCTTTCCATTCATTGATCCTCCTAGTGAACAAACCTACTGTACAGTCGTGATCATAAATAAACACCTAACCTTCGGTACCCCGTGCCTCAAGCTGGCTTCTTTATGTGTGCCAAGTCACAGTGGAGTAACAGGGGTTGAGAGGGTGGGGTCAGTGACAGAAGGGAAGGTGGGTGGGGGGACGAGCGATGGTGCGGGGATCGAGTGAGGGAGGGGAGGGAGCATAGGTAGGGGAGGGAGAAACATGGAAGCAGTGCCAACGCAAGGTGGAACTCATATTGTTGAAACATCTAAACATCAGTGCGAAATTTGACAGAGTTCACCGAATTGGAAAGGCTTCAAACAAACAGAGGGACATTGTTGCAAGGTTTGCCCAGTATTCAGAGAGAGAGCAAGTGCTACTGAAGCGGAAGAAATTGAAGTGGACAAGCATTTATATAAATGAGGATCTATGTCCTGGATCATTAGAGGCTCGTCGTTCACAGATGCCTGCCTACCACGAAGCCAGAAAGCAGGGAAAATTTGTCTATTTCAACTACAGGACTCTGGTGGTCCGGGACCGATGCAAGTATGATCAAACTCTTCAGGCTGTCCCCTTTCAGTTTGCCCTGCCTACCCGTCTCACCCAGGCCCCGTTGCCCTACAACACCCCAACGTAAGCAATGGCACCGCACCCCATCCCCTCAGGAACGGACCACGAAGGAAGGAACTCCAACTTTACCTCAACGATTGAACACTCTCGTTTCACCTACTAAGTTATCATCGCCATTTAAGTAGTTGACACACATTCGCCAGCCAACCACCCCAAGTCGTGCTAATAAAGTCAGCACAACAGCCGCCGAAACAAAGGAGAGTAATGTCAATAAGCCGAAGGCCAGAAAAACGTACTCAGAAGACGCAGAAGGGGCAGTTGGTGGAGTTGACCCTGGGATTGCCTCACCATCTAAGACAAGACAAACTAGAAGCAGGTTAGGTATAAACAGGTCCTAAAATTTTGTAATGAGTAAAGCCTGATGTTACAAACTATTAAATATGGATAACCTTGTTCTACCATTTTATAATTTAGATGACGCTGAATTATGCACACTTTTCGTAAATGATACTAGAGAACCTAGTTTTTCGTTGGATAGCCTTGAAACTATGTGTTTTACTCCCTTTAATTTCAATAATGATAATTATACATTTGTCAGTGATCCAGATAATTTTATGCTAAATTTTCGTAACGTGAACCTCCCAACAACTGAACACCATTTCGCTGATTCACCTTTTACGCACATAAATCAGTCTACAAATATTGTTTTCATTGCTTTGCTATATTATAGGAAGCCTACCACTGAATTTTGACAAAGTTTTGGATCAGTGCATAGTGTGATGAGTAAGGATGAAATTTTGGGGGATGAAGTGCGTGAAAGGGTACAGCAGGGAAGGAAGGTTGTTGGTACACTGAAAGCAGTGATAGAAATAGGGAGATGAGTATGGAAGTTAAGAAGTCGCTGCATGATAGTATTGTGATCCCTACCCTGACGTGTGGAAGCGAGGCGTGGACCTTGTAAGAGGGGAACAATTCAAGAGTGAGAGTAGTGGAAATGAGTTACTTGAGAGGAGCATGTGGAGTGACATGGAGGGACAGGTTGACGAATGAAGAATTGAAGGAACGTTGTGGGGTGGATGTGGATGTGGTTGAGAAGATTAGGAGAAATACACTGAGGTGGTTTGGACATGTGGAGAGAATGGAGATTGAAAGACTGACTATGAGGGTGTATGTAGGTGAGGTGGAGGGAGGGAGAGGGAGAGGTAGACCGAGGATGAGGTGGAGGGATGGAGTTGAGAGGTATATGAGGGAAGGGTAGACCGAGGATGAGGTGGAGGGATGGAGTTGAGAGGTATATGAGGGAGGGGGGGTGAGTTGGGGGGAGGGTAGTCAAATGTTGGGTGACAGCGACTTGGAGGCGTTTTGTCTGCGGCCACCCTTTGCGGGATTAGGGCGTTGGGCTATAGATAGATAGATAGATAGCATAAATCCTATTCAATTTCATTTTGACGCTTTGGGATTTTGCGAGACAAGGTTAACGGATGATACTGAGAATCTTTTTAGTATCCCAAACTACAGTGTCTACGGAAATAACTGCTCTCGAAACAGTGAAGGAGTTGCTTTGTTTATAAAACATTTTTCATGTAACGTACGAAATGACCTGATATTTAAGGAAGAACATATTGAAACCATATTTATTGAAGTTTATCTTAGTACTAATTCCATAGTCTTAGGGATTATTTACAGACGCCCAAACACTAATATCGCAAGGTTCTTTGACGACTTTCACTACATTATTGATTTAGTCAGCTCAGAAGGTAAATCTTGTTATACTGGGGATGATTTTAATACCGACATGTTTAAAAGTAGAACAAACCCACATGTCAGTAACCTTTTATCTATGTGCTTTTCTCATAATTTTTATAGCACAATTAATAAACCCACACGCATAACTTTAACATCCGCCACACTAATAGATCATATATGGACTAATGAATACATAAACTGCCTCACAAGCAATATTATATATAATAAAATGTCGGATCATTTTCCTGCTGTATCGGTGTTCAAATCCTCTCCATATTTACCGAAAGGTGAACAAACTGTCCTCCAGTACAGAGACTAAAACGAAAGTAGTATAAATACATTTAAAGAAAAAATTAGTCAAGTGCCTTGGGACCTTGTTTTATGTGCTAAAGACCCAGAAGTAGGTTATTGTCATTTTAATCTCCTACTTTCTAATATATTTCATAACCAGTTTCCGTTAAAACAAAATATAATTAAATCAAAACATGCTGATAAGCCCTACATTACTGCAGATATTAGGCAGATGATCCGAGAAAGAAACAAGCTTCAAAGAAAGTGTGCCAAGAAACCTATTACGTACGATGCACAGTATCACAGACAGCGCAATGAAATCACAGCTAAAATCAGAAAGGCAAAGTCAGATTACTATAAGGATAAAATAAGTGAAAATATAGGTAACAGTAAAAAAAAACATGGTGTATAATAAACTCTATCCTTAATAAGCCTTCTTCACGACAAAGAAATAATTGCTTTTATTTAGTAAACAATAATGAGGTATATGAACCTAAGGAAGTAGCTGACCATTTTAATAATTACTTTGTCAGTGTTGGTAAGAAACTTGCTGAGTCTGTTGGAGAGTCTGAGGTTAATTTCTATTCATATTTACGCAATAGGCAAGACAGTGTATTCGTGTTGTCACCTGCTACTGAACATGAAGTTACTCAGACTATAAAAAATCTACGGAATGTTGGTCCCGGATATGACGATATCCCCATGTCCAACATTAAGGAAATAATGGCCTACCTAGTTCCTGTACTTGTCTCCCACTTTAATTTATCTTTAGAGACTGGAAAGTTTCCTGACATGTTGAAATTGGCCAAAGTCATTCCAGCTTTTAAAGCTGGTGATCATAAGCTGTTAAGCAATTATCGCCCTATTTCAATCCTGCCAGCAATCCGTAAGATAATACAGAAATTGGTTTATGGTAGGTTAATTCAGTTTTGCACCAACAACAATATTATCACTGATTCACAATTTGGTTTTAGGGAAAAATTGTCTACCGAGAGTGCTTTGCTTTCATTCACCAAGGACGTGCTGACTTCATTTGATGAAAATAAATTTACTATGAGTGTATTTCTAGATCTGGCTAAGGCATTTGATACGGTTAATCACTCTATCTATATTACTAAAGAAGCTTGACCACTATGGTATACGAGGCACTTCAGATCAATAGTTTGCTTCCTACTTAGCTAGTCGCTTACAGTTTGTGCAATACAAACAGTGCCAGTCTATCTGTATGCCAGCAGAATCTGGAGTTCCCCAGGGGTCGGTCTTAGGACCACTCTTGTTAATTTTGTACATAAATGACATCATGTACGCTACCACACATATGAAGCCAGTACTATTTGCTGATGATAGTACCTTTTATGCAAGCCACCAAAATCTCAATGAACTATCAAATGTTGTAAATAGCAGCCTAACAGATATTAAAAAATGGATAACAAGCAACAAACTACACGCTAAACGTAAGCAAATCTAATTACATTATATTTAGAAGGAAACAAAGCATTGCAAATCAACCCAACATCTACAAAGGTGCCCAGTCAATTGAAAGAGTGGACAGTATAAAATTCTTTGGTGTTATAATTGATGAACGTTTGTCATGGCATTTACGAGTACATATCCAGTATCTCCATACAAAGATTAGCAAACAGTGTGGTATCATGTACCAAATTCGTGATCAGCTAACAGCACGGTCTTTTAAGCTCATTTATTACTCGCTGATTTTTCCTTTATTGTTTTAATGTAACAATGTATGGAGTGGTGCTTATAAGACATAACTAAACCGCTTATTTATAGCCCAAAAGAAATCGGTCCGTATAATGGAAAACTTACGCAAATATGACCACACTAATCCATCTTTCAAGAAATTGAGTATCCTAAAATTGCCTGATATAAAGTCCTACTGCACTGCTTTGTTTGTTTACAAGTCTCTGCACAACCTGTCATTTAACAATTACTTTGATTTTAATATGAATGATCGGTATAATCTCCGAAATAACTAATCTAAAAATACCGCTCATGGCTTCAACCCAGTCCCAGTCACATATCACTTATCAGGGACCCAAAGTTTGGAATGGTATCCCAGTGGCCATTCGAGAACTAAGCGAGGCTGTATCTTTCAAATCTGCTTATAAATCTTACTTATTATCAAAGTACTAATTCTTTAAATTTGTTGACTTTCATTATTATTAATTATTATTATTATTATTATTATTATTATTATTGTGGTAGTTATTGTGGTAGTTATTATTATTACTATTATTACTGGTATTAATATAAAATTACCTCCGTTTTGTTGTAGTGCTATCTTGTATATACCCTTTATTAAAATCTTAAACTATTGTCATTCGGGGATGACCATTATTACTTAAAAGTCATACAGCTGATTTAGTCAAATCGTAGTTTTAGCCTTACTAGACAACTGATGTTTACCAAAAGTGCAAGAAAAACAAGGTGCCTTTAAAGAGAGTTCCTGGACTCTCAAAAGGCTCAGCCGCTAGTAAACTAAGTGTTATGGCAACTATTGTAATCTCTATGGCTAAATAAATATTTGACTTTGACTTTGAACTGGTGGTCATATTATCTGTCGATTTTTCTTTCATTCAGGGCATGATATAAGGGAGTTAATATTCGGTCGATAATGCTGCATTACACCTTGTATAGCGGCGACGGATAACAAGCTTTAGTTATAGCCTATCAACAGTTGTCTCGTCAGAGAAATATACTGACGTGACAGATCAAACATTAGTGCAGAGTCAGCAAGACTGTGTGGGCCCAGACTCTCAACGCCTGGGAGCTAGAAAACGAGAGGACACCGGTCCGCCTCCTCCAGCACACCAGGGACGAGAGGAAGCAGTTCAGACGTAACCAGCAAACCATCAACAACATTGTTTCCTCGGTGCCGCGAAGACTGCAAGAGGTTACCAAGGCAGGAGGCCACTGAACTACCTACTAAGGCTTTCCTGGTTGCTTTGGCCTGACCAATGTCGGTCAACAATGAGGTAGATATATTTTGGGAGTTTGGGTAGGATTTTGTTTCATTTTCCTTCTAACAGATTATGAGGGATATCGTTATTATATCCATCCATACCTCATATATATTTACCTTAATGCACAGTTACTTCAAACAGTTTTTTCATATAGAGGTGCAATAAAACAGTTGACATGATGGTGACTGTATAGAGGGAGTGTATACCGAGAGGATGATCATATTTACTTTGGACACAGCCATGTCAAAGGTTGCATATGATATTTAGTTCCAAAAATTAAGTACATGTAAGGGTATAGGACGTTTCTAACACAAACATTACGGAAGTCAACGCCATCCATATTCCATTCTGTGTCCGATATCAAAATGCACGGATAAGCACAAACATCTGGCTCTGCAGTAATGTTTTATCTTCACGTCACTATATTCTCTGACGAGCCAGCCCTTGATATCACCACTTATCTAAAGCTTCTCATGCCGGTGTACAAGGTGTAATGCAGCATTATCTACCGAACATTAACTCCTTTATATCATGCCCTGAACATAAGAAAACAAACAAATAATGTGACCACCACTTCACATTTCATTCTCCTTCCTTTACCTACCCTCCCTCTCCTCCATCACTCCACCCCCTCACCATCGCTCGTCCCCCCACCCACCATGCCTTCTCTCTCTGGCCCCTCCCTCTCAGCCCCTCTTACTCCACTGTGACTTGGCGCGCATAAAGGAGCCAACCTGAGGCACGGGGTACCGCCGGATAGGTGACTATTTATAACCACGACTGTACATCTTTTCTAACCTTAATGACCTAGAGCAGCTAGTACAACACCCTACCCGTATCCCTGACAGCTTTGGAGAGAGTTTCAACGTACTTGACCTTTTCCTTACAACCAATCCATAATCCATCTGCTTATGCAGTTAATGTGTTTTCTCCTCTGGGCTCCTCTGATCACAACCTTATCGCCTTCACCTGTCCTATCGCTCCAGTAAGGCCTTTGGACTCTCCCAAGAAGCAGTGTCTATGGCACTTCGGAGCTGCTGATTGGGAGGCCCTCAGGCAGTACCTCTTTGATTTTCTCGGGAATGATTATTGCTTCCATGGCTGAAACCCAACTGAGTGTACCTTGCACTTTACGGAGCTAATGTGCAAGGCATGGAAACATACATTCCTCTCTCTTATCCTTTGATGAATGAAAAAAAAAATGGTTTAAATACATTTGTTCCAATGCTGTCCACAACAAAGAGAGAGACTTCAAAAGGCACCATAGGCAACCCACCCCTGAAACTCATCTCATTTGTTTCTGCCCGGAATCGTGTTGAGTCTGTCCTTTGCTCTGCCAAAAAATAATTTAGTTTGTATTAAATGCTCTGAACTCTCTAGTGCAAATGCTTCCCGCTTCTTCTGGCATCGTGTGGAAAAAAAATTCTAATAACTTTATTTCCTCCTCCTCCTCATATGCAATTTGATGAGTCTGTAGCTGTTTCTTCTACTTATAAAGCAGAACTCTTCGCTCAGACTTCCTCCACCAATTCCACGTTAGACGATTTCGGCGTTGTTCCTCCATCACTTTCCCTCTCCGACTTCCTTTTAGCTAACATTAAAAGTTCTTCACTTCATGTGCTTTCTGCCGTCACTGGCCTCAGTACTAACAAAGAATATGAGCCTAATGAGGTCCCTATAGTTGTCCTCAAGAACTGAGCTGCTGTGCTTACATCCTGCCTAAGTAAACTCTTTCGCCTTTGTTAACTTGTACACTTCATTATTGCCAGTAGTTTGTTCTCATTCATCCTATCCTAAAGAAGAGTGACCATTCCCAGCTCTCAAACTATCGCCCAATTGTTTTAACATTTTGTAATTCTGATATTTTTTAATCTATTGTTAAAAAAAAAAAAAAAAACACTTCCTATCATAAACGTTTTTTGATTGTCAGTATGGGTTCCGCCAGGAGAGCTCCACTGGCAATCATCTCATTATCCTTTCAGGCTCATGGTCATCCTCCTTTCGGGACTTTGGCGAGAGCTTTGCCTTCGCATTTGACATCTCAATGGCTTTTGATCTAGTCTGACATAAATCTTTAATTTCCTAGCTGCCCTCTCACGGTTTCTATCCTTCTATCCATGCTTTCATCTCTAGCTTCCTTTCTGGTTGTTCTTTAGCTGCTGTCATAGACGACCATTGTTCTTCTCTTAGGGTTGTCAATACTTGTGTTCCTCAGGACTCTGTCATATCACCAACTCATTTCTTTCTATTCTTCAATGACCTTCTAAGCTGTACATCTCCAAAGAAGCTGCGACAGTGGCACTTTGGAGCTGCTGATTGGGGGACCCTTAGATAGTACTTCTTTGATTTTCCGTGGAATGGTTATTGCTTCCATGGCCGAGAGCCCTCTGAGTGTGCCTGAGTGTGCATTTACGGAGGTTATTCTCTCGGGCGTGGAAGCATACATTCCCTTCTCATATCCTTTGACTAATGCAAAAAAAAAAAAAAAAAAATGGTTTAATCTTGCCTGTTCTAATGCTGTCCACAACAAGAAAACCGGGAACCAATCCGCACCTGAATCTCAATTCTTATAATTTTGTTTTTGCCCGGAATCGTGCTAAGTGTGTTCATAACTCTGCTAAAAAAAAAAAATTATTCGTGGTAAATGCTCTGAACTCTCCAACTCGAATTCTTTCTGCTCCTTCTGGCACCTTGCCAAAAACCTTTCTAACAACTTTACCTCATCATCCTTCTCTCCTCTTTTCCACTCTATTGGATCTGTAGCTATTTCTTGTATTGATAAAACAGAAATCTTCATTCAGGCTTTCTCCTCAGTTCCACCTTAGACGATTCCGGTGCTGTTCCTCCATCACTTCCCTCCCTCTGACGTCCTCGTGTCTGACACTAGAATTCTTCAATTGATGTAATTTCTGCCATCACAGGCACTGGGGCTTTGGCGGAAGCTTTGCCATTGCACTTGATATCTCAAAGGCTCTCAATCGTGTCTGGCATAAATTTTTAATTTCCAATCTGCCCTCTTACGGTTTCTGTCCTTCTGTCTGTGTCTTCATCTCTAGCATTCTTTTTGGTCGTTGTATAGCTGCTGTTGTAGACGGTCACTGTTCTTCTCCTATTTATCAACAGTGGTGTTCCTCAGGTTCTGCCCTATCACCGACTCTCCTCCTATTTATCAATGATCTTTCAAGCTGTACATCTAACCTTACCCACTCATATGCTGATGACTCCAACCCTCACTAACACATTCGCCTCCCACAGCATCCATCTCAGCAGTTACTTAAATGAATAAGGGATGAGGCTATGGCACCCCTAATGTCTTACTTGCCTCATATCTCTGATTGGGGTAAAAGTAATCTTGTTGTTTTTAATGTATCAAAAACTCAGTTCTTACGTCTTTCGTCCATTCAGAATCTCCCACAGAAATATCCTCTTATTTTTTAACGATACCGAACTCAATCCTGAATCTTCTTTGAATATACTTGGGGTTTTATTCTCTGTGGATTTATCTTGGAAAAGTCATATCACCTCTCTTGTAATATCTGCTTCCTAGGGATTAAGTGTGCTAAGCCAACTCTGTGCCTTCAAGTTGTTGACTTTATACACGGGTACACACTCATATGTAGAGAGGTTCCCCACATACAGCTCTTCTTCTCAAGGTGAAGTCAAATGCTTTTCCTCTCGTTAAGTCTCCTCCTGTTACTGGCTATTTCCAACCTCTGTCTCTTCGCCGCCTTGCTGTGTCTCTCTTTTCTGTCGCTGCTTCAAAGATCACAGCTCCTCTGAACTGTCTGCTTGCATCCCTTCACCACTAAGGATGACATGTAGCTCCCGTCTGGCAAAACACTCTCGTCCCTTTTCTGTCCAGCCCTCTAATGCAAGAGTTAACCGTTACTTAGTCCTTCATGTATGCAATAGGTCAACACTGGAGCTGCCTTACTCCGTATTTCCTTCTGCCTATGATCTCCAATATTTCAAACGTAATGTGTCCAGGCATCTCATTATGAACAGACCTTGAATCTGACTCATTGACGTCTTGTTTTTGTTTTTTCCTTGAGGGAGCAATCTGCAGTGTTCTGGCCTTCGGGTCCTGCTTCCTTGTGTGAAAAAAAAAAAAGAAAAAGGAAACAAAAATTGATGGTTCCTGTCAGGTTCTTGAAGAAAGTAGTTTCCTATATGTCCCCTTCACCCTTCAGTAGAATGAGGGACGTGGATATAGATTCGATTGTTCGCCATTATTCTAGGGGAAGAATGTGGTAGTAAAGAAAGACTGCCTGCCCTAAGTCCTTGTGCAGTCGATAGGCATTATAGCAAACTTGCTTCATATTTCAGGGTCAGGATGCTAACTTCTGGACGCTCCCCTGCTCATAAGCCCTAAACCCATTTAACCCTGAAGTGAGAATTTTGATGCAATTTTTTCTTTATAATTTTAGAGTAAATGACAAACTAATAACCCAAATATAAAGTTTTATGATGAAATTTGGTTTTGTATCCAAAATACACAGCGTCCTATATATAGGTCACTAGGCAAATCTATGCTGAAAATGGTCTCTGTAAGACCATAGACTTTAACTGAGATTTGTATAATTATAGACCATAATATTGCAATGAATCAAACATAATACCGTGAACTTAATCCAATTTATTTCTCTTCGTTTTACCATATCTGATCACCAGTTTAGCTACTGCGTTTGACATGAGTTTGATTGCTTTGTGGTATGACCTAGTGTGCCTAGTCATCATATCGGGCTTCATCTGTTCTGCTATTTGGTCTCCATCAGCTGCCTTAGCATGGAGGATCTGCATAGCGTTCCGGGTAGAAACATGCAATACTGCGTCGGAAAGCAAGGAGATCCACTGCATTCTCAGCCTCACAGATTCTGTGCAGTTGCTAAGCATTATTGCTTGCCACAACAGTGCCGTATGTCACAACATTTGAGTAACACTTCTTTCCCATTATGACAGTTCTATAATTTGAGATGTTTTGGTCCATTCTGTCAACCCCAGCCATGTGCTCTTTGTGAACCCTTATCATTTGTGGTTGTCGTCTTTGGATTCGGCTTTTGTCGACTGAAGAATACGTGAAGCCTGGGAAACTGGCTTTGTTCTCACTGTAAATGAACACATATTTGGTTGACATGCTATAAAAATGACTAGCTTTGAACCCATTGATATTACAAAAAAACATATGATAAATAATGCATTACGCCTCCAGGAAAGTATGAAAAAACAATGGCTAAAAAAACAGTACAATACAGAAACCCATACGGCTTTCTTTATATAAGAATTATATATAAGAATTATATTATATGCTTAAAGTTTTCGTCTTGATGTATGCAGATGATACTATTATATTAGCTGAGAGTGACGTAGGTATTTGCAATGCACTTAAAGCTATGGAAATGTATTGTGACACATGGAAGTTAGATATCAATTGTAAAAAGACAATGATTACTATATTAAGGCAAAATGTGGAACAGAGGATTATAACTTTCAATTTAAAGGAGAAAAGATTGAAATTGTTGAGGAATATAAATATTTGGGTGTTATCATGAATTATAATGGAAGTTTTAAAACATGCCTGGAACAACTGGTGCAGCAGGGTAGGAGAGCAATGTACAGTTTGACTGCAAAGTGTCGTAAATTTGATTTGCCTATTGACTTGCAACTAGAGTTGTTTGATTCGATGGTATTACCGATCATTACATATGGCTGTGAGGTTTGGGGATACAGATGTATTAATGACCAGGGGCTTCGGCCCCAATGGTCGATAGGCACACACAAAAATCTCCACAGCTAAAAAACGTGTAGACTACAGTGAAGATTAAATATATACTTTGCAATGTCTGACGATGGTACATGAAATAAATTATCCGAATCTGAGAGGAAATTGGAAGGAGTTGAGATTTATTACCAAATGTGTTGTAAGCATGTCCTGATTTGTTCCGGCTCAAGGTATTTAGTAAAGAGTTCTCTAGTTTATAACAAATATGCATAGTTTATAATACAATAGCATTCCAGTGAGATACAATTTTTGTCAGTGCTTCAGATGGGTAGAAAAGTTTGGACAAATAGACGTACTCATATAAATAATTCAGGGATGATACGGGTGAGTGTGTTTTCTCCAAAACTCCATTCTCTGTCATGACCGTTGAAGCTTCAAGAAGGAAAACGTAGCTATGTTAGTAAACTGATTCAGTTTCATACTTCCACAGCCACACAAGAGCCCGCTGTTGGTGTTTTCTCCTCTCTTTCCTTCCCTACATATCCACACATAGGCGTACGAGCCAGGGGGGCTGGGGGGGCTGCAGCCCCCCCAAGGTTTGGGCAGACACAAATTTTTCGGGCAGAGTAGCCAATGTAGCAGGGCTATTCAACTGGCGGATCGTGAGCTAAATCCTGTCCTTGAGTGTTTTTTCTTTTTATATATGAAATTTTACTTTTCCCTTAAAAAACGAAATGCCATAACGGTCCTTTTCTGTACTTTTTAAAAATATTTCTAAGTTCTTACTGTTTATAAATAAACTATCAGCCAGTGTTGACAGGCTGAGCTGGATGCTCGTGTCCGTACCGTCCGTTCGTAAATTACGTAATAGTGGACAGGCTCATAAGTCATAAACTGTACGTGTCTAGGACGGGAGAACAAGTACACACTATGCGTCGGCAGAGTCCCCAAGTCCCGCCCGCCAGTTTGCTCAGGGCTTGAGTGGAAGCTGCACAGTGACACATATCCGGACTTATTCTTTAAAATCCTTAAGTACTGTATCACACGATGGTCATGCAGGTGGGAAGCCGTGAAAAGTGTTCACGAGCAAATTGAGAGAATTGTAAAAGCTCTCATTCAGCTAGCAGATGATAAAGATCCCAAGACATACTCTGATAATCGTGCATTTCTTTCTGCAATCTGTGACTTTGAGTTCATTCTTGGACTCTGTATCCTCAATGTCATTCTTTCAAACACCAACAGTCTGAGCAGATACTTTTTCATTCATTCATTGCCAGACGCCATGTGTCCCAAACGGGGTGGCCAACGGCTTAGAGTTAATTGTTTTACAGGGAGGGGCACTAATCCTCCACCAACCCCACTTGACACGTAGGGATGCCAACAGCATCTGGTGTTCCCAGGCGGTCACCCATCCAAGTACTAACCAGACTGTCCAAAAATATGGATGTCATCACTGATCGCCGAAATGCAGATCTTACCATCAGGACATTGGGAGAATGTCGTAATGATGATAGCTTTGACAAGATCTGGCAAAGGGCTGACCAAATCAGCCAAAACATAAAATCTTGAATTGAAAACACAAGATTCAACTTCTGTGATGCACGGATACCTCGAAAAAAAACCATCTCGTCGATTGCAAGCCCTTGTAGGAGAACTGACAGGGATGGATGCCGAACCACTGACACCAGTACAGCATCATCGTGTCAACACTTATTACAATTCAATTGACAAGGTCATGTCAGAACTGGAAGTTCGTTTCAAGGGTAATGATCAAGATGTTCTGTGTGCTCTTGGTGCCATTGCAATAAGTGTTTCACTATCACAAAGTGACTATGAACTAGTTGCAAACAATTATGGCCTGGACAAGGATCTGATGGAAGCAGAACAGAGACTTTTCTTTAAGTTTAAGCAAAGGCGACAAGGAGTCTTCCTCAAGACAGCATCAGATGTTGTCCAGTTTCTACACGAAAATGAACTGTCAGAAATGGTACCCGAGTTCATGAAAGTTGTATCTCTTTTGGCTGTCATCCCTGCTACTTCATGTTCAGCAGAGAGGTCTTTCAGTGGACTTCGTAAGCTGAAATTCTACCTTCGCAGCACCATGGGTCAAGCAAGAGTTAGCTGCCTAGCACTTATCAGCATAGAAAGAGAATATGCTACTAGAGTGATTGAAGAAGATATGGACAAAATTATAGATGTTTTTGGAAAAAGAAAGGGACGTGAAAAATATTTTTTCTAACTTGATTTTTTCTGTAAGTCTTAACTTTATTATGGATAGGAAAAGAAGCACCTTATTTTTCTAATCATGTTCTAATTTAGTATGAAGGTGAACTATAATTTGCAATTTTTAATAATTACTATATTTATACCATTCAACCATTGCAATTTATTTCAGTAACAGCTATTATTTATTTAGTATATTACATTAAAAAGTATAACCCATACTAATTACTCAGATCAGTTTTATACTGTAGGCTTTATGTAATACTTGTAAATGTGGGTGAAATTTAGCAGTTCAGTTAACCTTCATTTTTACATGGTGTGTAGAATAAATGTGCAGTGTCTTCATGAAGTGTGGTTTCTTCCTTCACACACACACACACACACACACACACACACACACACATATATATATATATATATATATATATATATATATATATATATATATATATATATATATATATATATATATATATAATTGCTTGGATTTACAGGCAAAATATATTTCGGGCAGAGAGAGTTCAGCCCCCCCAGATGAGAAGGGTCCCGTACGCCTATGTATCCACATCCCTACCCTACACCTCCTCCCCCCTGCCCCAGCCTGCCTTTCTAATGTCAAGCTCACACATAGGACCTCCCACCTCTTCCCCTCATCCAACCTTTTATCCTACCAACTTTCTTAGCATCTGAATTAATGCCAGAGCAAAGGATAATCATCACAGCAGATATACATTTTATTCCTTTATTCATTGTAATCAGCCTTAATTCTCGTGAGTCAAAGGAATTTTCGATTGAAACTATCTCTTTACTGGAAGGTCTTGATCACATACAGACTCTTCAAAGCTTCTCTGGTTTGTACTCACACACACAATGATTTTTATAAGAGCTTCAGTCCATGAGGGAAATAATACGCACATGAGAACTGCAATAAGATTATATTTGTTAAACAACATAGGGACCCTCCAAGCAAAGCAACATAAGAATGCAGCAGCCACACACACAAATTCAAGGTGATAATTAACAAACCATTAACTTTTACCTTATCTGTGTCCTTGACCAGAGATTTATCATAGATTCAGTTCATTTATCCTTCAATATAAGCTAGAATCTTTTTACTTGGTTCCTGTTAACATCTAATCGATTATTTTTATATCTGGAGAAACCATTCGTAGTGAAGGGATTGTAAACACTCTTCTTAACCCCTTTCCAATGTTATTTCTCCCTCTAAGCTGAATTAAATTGTATAAAATTAGCGAAAATAAGTTTAGAAATAAGGAAGTCATTAGACTGAGGGACCTGATTGGTTTAGTTCTGGCTGGGATGTAACACAGAGGAGCAGATGAAGAAATCACAGATTTATGGAGTGTGTGCAGGGAATTCTTCATCCTCATCTTATTATTATTATTATTATTATTATTATTATTATTATCATTACTACTACTACTACCACTATTACCTCCTCCAAGGAAGTTATGTTTTTGCCGGCGTTGTTTGTTTGTTTGTTTGCTGTGTCTGTTAGTAACTTTACTCAAAAAGTTATGAACGGATTTTGATCAAATTTTATTGAAGGGTGGGCCATAGGCCAAGGAAGAAATGATTGAATTCTGGGGCGGATCCATATGCGGATCCGGAGTATCCCGCATAATATCTCCAAAAGTTCTCAATTAATTTCAATGAAATTTTGTGAATAGGTGGGACATGGACCAAGAAAGAATTAATTAAATTTGGGGGCGGATCCGGAACCTTTCTAATGGTAATGGCATTGGCGGAGGTATGCACTCTCTGAGCGCTTTCTAGTTATCATTATCATCATTATTATTTTTATGATGATGATAATGATGATGGAACCTCCCTTGTTTCCTCCATTTCTGTCGGCAAATATACAACAAATTCTGGCAAATCATCGTCATCACCGTAACTCTCTTCTTCCGTCTTAAGGAAGGAGTGAGTTAGTATCTACAAATAAGGAAAGAGGAAGCACTCAAGTACGAAAATTACCTAGTCCAAATAGACTTACAAACAAAAAAGAAAAAACTTGGTTAGAATATTAAAGAACTGTATATACGTAACAACTATCCTATTACCTCACCCACTTCACAAAAGATGAGGTCATCCATATTTCCTCTTGCTGTCTCCAAATGATTTTATGATCTTTTTGGAGAGACTGTTCAAAAGGAAGGAGAGTTAGATCTTGGTTTTCTCTAACTCCTTCCTTAAGACACGTCCTTCCCAAATTAAGTAAAATCGTCTGGAGGTGTCAAGAATAAAATATGACCTAGTGGTAGTTAAGGGGAAGGGGTGGATGTGCAGGGGACTATGCTGAATCCAGTCGAAGGTCTTCCAGGGAGAGACGACTTTCAACACCCTGTATCCGGACGTACTGTGTGTGTGTGTGTGTGTGTGTGTGTGTGTGTGTGTGTATTCATGCCACCTTCAATCACCCCAGCTCAAAATAAACCATCACTTATGTCAGGGTTAAACATATACTCCATAAACACCGTCACAACCTGTTAGGGTTGTCATATCTTATCAGTCAAAATACCGGACGCCTTCGCTGAAACCCATGCTCCCCCCCCCCAGCACAAACTTTTGGTCTTTAATGGCGTTATGATGCCCGGATATATATATATATATTTTTATATTTATATATATATATATATATACGTATATATATATATATATATACACACACACACACACCAGTACTGCACTGTACCACAATCTTTAATCTTTATACTATATAATGGACAACAGGCAAAATACAGAACTGGCTAGTATATGACTGAAAAATGCTGAAGCTCCTCTGATGCAGGATAAGATCGTAAGATTAACAAATGTTACAGTACAAAAATGATTACTAAGCCAGTAATTGTGTGCAATCACCATTTATTTTATAGTAAAAACAGCACTAAATAAAAAAAAAAAAAAAAAAAATGGCTGAACAAGAGGAAAAGGCAGGACATTTTAGCTAGTTGCTTGCGCCAAACCAGCCAAGTTGGCAACACTTACCAGCTGACGAAAACTAAGGTCTCTCTCTCTCTCTCTCTCTCGTCATTACAGAATTTAATGGTATGGTACATTTTTCAAGAGAACGTGATGGAAGCTGATATTCCGGACTTTTAGAGAATTTTTAAAATTCCTCCCGGATAAAGATTTTGACACCCAAATGCAGGACATGTCCGGGAAAATTTGGACGTATGGCAACCCTAACCTAAGTCAACCTCAGCTGAATAAAATCGTCTGAAGGCAACGAGAATACACAGCAAAATATGTCATTGAAGATAAGGTGTTACTTTTGTCCTTAATTATTCCAGTCCATTGATGCAGGCTGTGAAACGATCCATCTGATCCTGGAAAAATAATGATAAATTATGTATACTGTAAATAATGTGGTTAATAATGAAGCTTGCACTGTGGCTATTTCTCTCATCCCTCTAACTGGAAAAGCCAAGCTGTGTATTGCCTGACCCTTTGGTGCTCTTGGCCTTGAAAGGAACAAGAATGGGTGAAGACGATCCTATAGAGATTACTTCAAGAATTTGACTTTGTATCCGCAAAGAATCCTAAGGTATTTATTTAAAAACCTTAACTGAGGAGTATATCTGATTATTCAGATCCCTAGATCACATCGCCCAGCATCCAGTTAGACACAGGGAAAGATTGTTGGAGCCTCCCTGTGGGCTCCAGTCTGGCCCAGTTCTCTCCTCGTTATAATGAGTGACTCAGAGACTGCTACATCAGTAGGCTGGACTCTACCGCTAGACTGGTTAGGCAATTATCAGCAATACAATACAGCTATAGGAGGATGGGGAGGGATTATAATAAATTTCTTGGCCTAATTTTGAGAAAAAATATTGCATCAACGTGGCCGCAGTTTTCACCCGTTACGAGCTACAGTGAACAGCGTTACTATTAATGTAATAAACTTTTTTTTTCAGCCAGGCTCCAATACTCAACCGTCAGGGAAATGAAAATAAATGAAAATAATATAAAATAAAAACCATATTGACATTTGAAACTCACGTCAGTCACCTTCCTGTTCGAAAAATCCATTCTGAGGTTGGTAAGGCGTCTAGACCTGGCAAGAAGAGCATATAATATACGTTATTAGACTGAAGTAATTAGGTTAGTATGTTTGGCTGGATATATTAAGTATGTGGCTCTTCAGACATCACCATTAACATCGCTTCTATAAATGTTTCAAATGAATTTCGTTTGTCTTTTATTTAGACGATGTTTTGCAGATTGGAGAATTTCCAAACTAAAGAGGGTTAGATATAGCCTTCATTAACTCCAACACCACTACAGTTCCATCACCTTAACTTGGCCCAGATATTGGTCCTTTTGCAGCTTAGTTCACGTAGCTGAGTGGCAGAAAGGAAAATGCTGTGGCTAGGCATTCTTTCCATAGCACTTATTAATGGCTAGCAACATAATTATTCTGTTGATCATCCATTGTTGTAAATCAATACTCAGGCTGAAGAGATGGTAATACTAGGCCAAGATAATGTGAAACGAGTGTAAAAGTAAAATATAGTCACCTGACAAAAAAAAAAAATGCGTTATTTTTTTTATTTTTATTTTTTTAAATAAGGGAGTTAAAAAACCCTATGGTGAAATTCATGAGATTTTCTGCAGTACAATGACATTTTCTTATTTTTGCGAACCTAAACAAATTTTATTCACTGTAGGAAAGAGAATTAAAGAGACGGGGTTAGAGGATAGATTACTGTACTGCACAAAAGTACATTTAATATAAAGTACATTTATTATATAAAATATTATACAGGTAGAGCTAATGTATATCACGCTATCCAGTTTGATGGTGACAGAAATCTTTCCTAAACTGAAAGAAAAAAAAAAATGTCTTGGGATGAAAAATGGAATAGTTACAGGGAAATAAATAGTCATGGGGATAAGAAAAAACTAATGGCATGAAAAAGTAATTGGATAAAAAAATGGTCAGGATGTAAACAAACAGTCATGGGGTTAGAAAATAGTCACTGGTTAAACATATAGGGTTATGGGATAAAAAAAAAAAAAAAAAAGAGTAGGCATGGAATATAAAAGTAAGGTAGTGAAGTGTAAAGCAAATAAAATAGTCATGAGGTAAAGTAAATGGTCATGAGGTAAAGAAAAAAGACACAATAATACTAGGATATATAATGTTGAATAAAAAGCGTCCAACCAGCAGACAGACAGAACCAAGAGGTCTTACCCGGTCCAGTTTGATGGCAACACATCTGTATATGTGAAAGTGGTTCATCCTGTTTAAGCCCATATTGGCGTACTCGTCCAGTGTGCGGCACCGTTCCTGGAGTTCTGGTTAAGGAACATTACGGAACATTATCTGGCTGGACTGTGAAGAGACCTGAGAGGCTGTGGAGGATTGCAGAGGGAGATAGTGGTGGAGACTGATAGTGGATGGTGGTGGTGGAAACGGCAGTAGCGATAGTGGTGGTGATGATGAGTGGTGGTGGTGAAAGTTAGTGATGGTGATGAAAGGTGGTGGTGGTGGTCGTGGATGGTGTAGGGTGATGTAAATCAGCGGTGGTGGAAATTAGTGATGGGAGTGAGTAAAGGCGAAACTTGGTGGTGGTGGAAGTTAGTGGCGGTGGAAGTTAATGGTGGTGGAAATTAGTGGCGGTGGAAGTTAGTGGCGGTGGAAGTTAGTGGCGGTGGAAGTTAATGGTGGTGGAAATTAGTGGCGGTGGAAGTTAGTGGTGGTGGAAATTAGTGGCGGTGGAAGTTAGTGGTGGTGGAAGTTAGTGGCGGTGGAAGTTAGTGGCGGTGGAAGTTAGTGGTGGTGGAAGTTAGTGGTGGTGGAAGTTAGTGGTGGTGGAAGTTAGTGGTGGTGGAAGTTAATGGTGGTGGAAGTTAGTGGTGGTGGAAGTTAGTGGTGGTGGAAGTTAGTGGTGGTGGAAGTTAGTGGTGGGTCGAAAACATTTGAGACACGGGATACTAAAGCAATTGGACGATAGTTAGACGGTTGGGAATGGTCACCCTTCTTTGGGACTGGCTGAATGAGAACAAATTTCGGCAAGAAGGAAAGGTACAAGTTGAAAGACAAAGGCAAAAGAGTTTCCCTAGGCATGATGTAAGCACAGAATCACAGTTCTTGAGGACAACAAGAGGGACTCCATCAGGCCTATATGCCTTGCTAGTACTGAGAGCAGTGATGGCAGGAAATTCATCAGCTGAAGAAATTTTAATGTCAGCCATGAGGAAGTCAGAGAGGGGAAGTGATGGAGGAAAAAGGCCGAAGTTGTCTAAGATGGAACTGGAGGAGAAACTCTGAACAAAGAGATCTTCTTTATCAGTAAAAGAAATAGGTACAGAGCCATCAGTGTAGAAAAGAGGAGGGAAGGATGATGAGGTAAAGTTGTTAAAAAGGTTTATGGCAAGGTGTGAGAAGGAGCGGGGAGAATTCAAGTTGGAGAGTTGAGAGCATTTAGTACTTACGAAATTATTTTCAGCAGAACAAAGAACAGACTTAGCACGATTCCGGGCAGAAACACAAAAAAATATGTGATTCAGGGGTGGGTTGGCTCCAGTACCTTTTATAGGCCCTCTCCTTTTTGCAGACAGCATTAGGACAAGCGTTATTAGACCAAGGCTTTCTTGTATTAGTCAAGGGATATGAGAAAGGAATGTACGCTCCATGGCTGAGAGAATAACCTCCGTAATGCGCAAGGCACACTCAGATGGCTCCTGGCCATGGAAGCAGCAATCATTGAGGAAAATCAAAGAAGTACTGCCTGAGGATCTCCCAGTCTGCAGCTCCAAAGTGCCACAGACGCCTTTTTTTTTGGAGGGTCCACAGGCCGTACCGGAGCGATAGGACAGGTTAAAGTAATAATGTTATGATCGGATGGGCCCAACGGAGAGAAAAAATGAATTGTGTAAGCAGAAGGATTAGTTGTAAGGAAGAGATCAAGTATGTTGGAGCTTTCTCCTAGGCAGTCAGAGATATGGGTAGGGTGCTGTACAAGCTGCTCTAGGTCATTAAGGATTGAAAAGATGTAGGCTTGTTCACCAGGTGGATCAATGAAAGGAGAAGAGAGCCAAAGGTGGTGGTGAATGTTGAAATCTCCTAGAATGGAGATTTCAGAGAAAGGAGAAATGGATAGAATGTGTTCCATCATAGAAGTAAGATAGTCAAAGAATTTTTTATAGTAGAATTAGGAGATAAGTAAACAGAACAGATACATTAAGTCAGAGAACGGCAGGAGAGCCGAAGCCAGAGAGTTGAGAATTCAGAGGAATCAACTTCAGGAACACGAAAGCAAGATAGATTGTTGTGTACATATACACAACAGCCACCTTTGATGGCTGGATGAATCACTCTTGCGTGATAATCAAAGACGGTGAATAAAACCCACACTTGTAGACGAAGAATATAATTACCAAACAGTTTCGGTGGACACTGCCACCATCTTCAGTGGTCAAGATAGTGAGAGGGAATGACATATTGACTATACAAGAGTTCCTTTTTATGCGTGTGTGTGTGTGGAAGGGGGGGTAAAGGTGGGGTGGGGTAGATTGTAAGCGGGGATAAACCCCAGGGGGGACATTACCGGGCAGGTCAGGTGTAATTCCTATCTGACCCTACCTGTGTCTTAGCAGGAAGGGACATTTCCACTAGGGACCTCATTATTGGATCTAGCTTGTACATACCTTCACTAAGGTTGAAATTCTCGTATTTCTGGATACACATGGCTTCAATAATCTTTCGTTTCCGAAAGTCATGACTTCTATACAATAGATGGCTACCTTGCCAGTCAATTCTGTGGTTGGCTTCACAAACATGGTTAAATATTGCATTATTTAAATTACATGTTCTTATGGCATACTTGTGTTCCTTAATCCGTGTTTCCAAACTACGACCTGTTTCTCCTATGTAAACTAGTTCACAATCTTTGCCAGGAATTTTATATATGCCTGCTTCTGAATATGTTGTACATTTGTTCTTTACTAACATTGCTCTGATGGTGGAGGTATACCTAAATGCTATATTTACCTCGCTACTGTAACCTATTAACTTTAACATATTCAAGTCTGCAACATAAGGCAAAGTGAGGAAACGTTTCTTTTCTGTGGTGGGTTCTTTAGGTACGTAGTAAGATCGCCTAGCGCGGAGGTATGCTTGTTTAATGAACCATTTGGGATACCTTAAGTTTTGGAAGATTTCCCAAATGAGATTGTTTTCTTCTTGACCACTGAAGATGGTGGCAGTGTCCACCGAAACTGTTTGGTAATTATATTCTTCGTCTACAAGTGTGGGTTTTATTCACAGCCACCTTTGACTTTGAAATGGGCATAGAGAAAGTAGGAGGATACAGAACAGGGTTGCTGTCAGTTGCCTCTGACAGCTGAGTCTTTGTTAAGAAGAGAAGGTGAGGTTTAGAGGAGGAGAGGTGGTGTTCAACAGAAAGAACGTTAGAGGAAAGGCCGCGAATGTTCCTGAAATGAAGAAGAGGTGAGTCAGACAGTGGTTTCAGGCACATTGAGTCATCACCGGGAGAGGGGATGATGGTTGGAGCATTAATGCCCCCCCCCCCCGGGGACTCCAAGGCATAGATTATGTTCGCCATTTTCCTTTTTTTAATTTTGAAAAGGTAGTTTAGTGTTTACTGTACATATAGATTTGTGTTGACAGTTAGAGAAACTTGTATTGAAGAGCATGCTGGCCTAGTCTCTGTGTGACTAAAACACTGAAAAAGTTCAGCAAAAGGGGATGGTCAGGAACTAGTCCCGAGGGCTCATTAAACGGGAGCTCCAGCGTTCCTTGTCATCAGTTTTCTATCCACCTTGACAGTACCGCCCTGCTCAGCTGGTGCTACAGTCTACTCCTCAAATTGTGATGGAGGGGGTGATGGTGGTGGTGACAGTGATGGAGGGGGAGGATGGTGGTGGTGACAGTGATGGAGGGGAGATGGTGGTGGTGACAATGATGGAGGGGGAGGATGGTGGTGGTGACAGTGATGGAGGGGAGATGGTGGTGGTGACAATGATGGAGGGGAGATGGTGGTGGTGACAGTGATGGAGAGGGTGATGGTGTTGGTGGCATTGATGGATGGGAGATGGTGGTGGCGACAGTGATGGAGGGGGAGATGATGGTGGTGACAGTGATGGAGGGGGAGATGGTGGTGACAGTGATGGAGGGGGAGAGGATGGTGGTGACAGTGATGGAGGGGGAGATGGTGGTGGTGACAGTGATGGAGGGGGAGATGGTGGTGGTGACAGTGATGGAGGAGGAGATGGTGGTAGTGACAGTGATGGAGGGGGTGATGGTGGTAGTGACAGTGATGGAGGGAGAGATGGTGGTGGTGACAGTGACGGGGGGGGAGATGGTGGTGGTTACTGATGTAGTGGGAGATGAAGGTGGTGAAGGGAGAGGGGATAATGGTGTAAGGTGGTGGGGAGAAGGTGGTGGTGACAGTGAAAAAAAGGGAGATGGTGATGGTGATAATGATGCAGAGGGAGACTGGGGTGGTCAGTGGAAGAGTGATGGTGGTGGCGTAAGGTGGAGGGGGGAAAGGTGAAAGGGTTAGTGAGGAACTGTGATAGATGTAGTGGATATTTACTCGTGTGGCGTGGTGATTGTGTGTTTGTGAGGGTCATGTGTGGGATTAGGTGGTGATTGAGGTGGAGTGTAGATGGGAGTAGTGGTGAAGTGGGTAGTGGCAGTTAAAGTAAAAATAATACTTAGAATAATAATACTAATATCAACAACAACAGCAACAACAACAATCAACATTATTCTCCTCCTCCTCCTCATCATCATCATCATCATCCGGACATCCTTTCCCACCCTAGGGCAGATTGTGGACTATCAACGTCCAGACAGCTGAAATTTGGTCAATCCATTGGGCCATGCTTCCATTCATTCATCATTCAAGCCCCCG
>NC_136984.1:23403732-23408732 GCF_032717465.1 Coenobita brevimanus
GAAAACAGAGGCAAAGAGTAGAAGGAATCATATCTTTTTCCAGGACAATATGAACAGAATAAGACCAAAATAAGGGATCCTGATAATTTTAGATGCCTGGTCATATTGCCTTTAAAAGACTGGAAATCAATGATGGAGGGGTATGCAGACTGCGGAAGACAGCTTCAGTATTGACCTATTCCATACGTAAAAGTCTGAATATCGGTTAATCACTGTAACAGAGTGATAGAAAACAGATGACTGCAACGAAGACAGAGCCTGGAGGGGAGCAATAAGAGTACGGAATTTTATCAGCAATAAAAATGGTAATATCATATACCTGGTGTTGTTTCTCCTCCAGCAGTGAACCCTGCCATGTGAGGTGAAGGAGCAACACTTCTCATCCGTGAAGATGACTCGCGACCAAAAGTCTAGGTTCTCCTGGAAGTAGCGTTGAACAAAGGCTAACCTCCCCTCTCTGTCTTGTTGTGCCAGGCGTTTCTTCATTGCTGGAATTCTATGGTGTATACCAGCGTCATGCAGCCTTCGCCTGACAGTCAGCGCAGACACATCTAACTGAAGACTGTCCCTTATGGGCACCGCGTTCGTAAGGGGAGTTGGCTCTGTTGCCCCGACAATAACAGAATCTTCAGCCTGGGTGGTTCTTCGAGGGGCTCCCGTCCTTTCTAACATGCACGTATTCTATTCTATCTATCTATTGCCAGAAGCCTCAATCCCTTTCGGGGTGGCCACAAACAAATCGCCTCCACGTCACCCTGTCCCTCGCCATTTCACTGCCCTGCTCCCAACTCACACCCCCCTCTCTCATATACCTCTCCACCCCATCTCTCCATCTCATCCTCGGCCTCCCCCTCCCTCTCCCCCCTTCCACCTCACTCACATACACTGTCTTCGTCAGTCTTTCACCCTCCATCCTCTCCACATGGCCAAACCACCTCAGTGTATGAAAGTATTCGCTATTAGTAAATATGGCGCTAATAAAAATCAATGCCGAAAATCTAGTTTGGAATAACATTACGAGTATGCATACTTGTGTTTAAATAAATTATATATGAAAATATTGTTACAAAGGCAACTGTTGTACTAAACAAACTGCTGCCTATAAAGCTAGTGGCTTAGCGAGACTAAATGCACCTCAAGGCCAGATATCCTGGTTTCACCCCATCACTGCACGGGACAGCCCTGCAGAGGCGATTGCTTGACTGTGGTTCATGGCTCTGCTTGGCCAGACAGACCAGGGTTACACAACAACAACAACAACAACAACAACAGCTATACATCAAGAGATGGGAACTGAAGTCTCGTTCTTAGAATGACTAGGACTTATTTGTATGTGACTGTCATAAATCAAAACACTGTCAGTTCCTTCCAATGAAACGTAAACACACAAATATCTATTCCATTGAGATGCCTGGACACACTGTGTTTGAAATAATGGGGCACTGTGCATTGGAAGAAGACATGCTAAGACATTCCACAAAATAAAGTCGTATACAAGAAAGACAGATTACTAGTTAAAAGTTGCATTGCAGAGTGGGTGGGAGGATGGGGCAAGGCTGGTGCCTCGTTTCAGTCATAATGGGGGAGAGATGGAAGCAGAGAATTCAGATGAACAGTGGTGTGTGTGGAGAGAGAGAGAGAGAGAGAGAGAGAGAGAGAGAGAGAGAGAGAGAGAGACCGACGGTTATGTAGTTATGTAGGGGAAACATCATGTAGGCTACTTCATCATAAAACATATCATTTCCATTATTCCTTAGACTCCACCAATCGTCTTCATCTGGTTTTGAGTATGAATATGAGTTTTAACTGTTCTGATATTTCTTAAATGTTTGCATATCTTGACTGCATACAAATTATTTTTAGCTGCTTGGATTTTCTTTGAAGCGGTGGAACAGATCATAGATACTGAGCTAAGATGGTTTGCTGAAATAATGGCCGTGTCTAGGAAGTAAGACATGTGATAGCTCACTAGCTCGCCTAATCACACTGATTCATAGCCGAACTTCTTATATTCTGTTATGTGCATTTCTCCTATTAGTACTGTACTATATTTTTTAAGGCATGCGAATATAAACATAATTTCATCATTTAATCAGTAGTAAGCTTGACTGATACCTACGAGTATGAAAATAAAATTCTCATTTCATTTAACAGTCGGTGAGCGAATGACACTGCTTTGATACTAGCTAAATTCTGGTTGCTCGTGGGAGGTTCGAAACTGTAACCTGTCGTCTGGGAAGGAGGGGCCGAGACTATCGCCTTCCACATTGGGTGTAGTACGAATTTCTGAACGGAGCTGTACATCCTGACTACGAGCTGCCAGGAGAGGCGAACAATAGCTGGGATCGGACTGAAATGTTTGAATGTCCACACTCGAGGTGAGTAGGCGGGTGTTGCCATGGCCAAAGTCTAAAGAATACAGCAGGTCAAACCGCAGCCGGACGAAAACGCGTCTATCTTCGCGCATGACGTCACGCGGCCAGCAGTGGTGTTGGCTTCCTCGGTTCATTTAAGGTGACCGTGCTGTTCACAACTATTCAATGTCTACTAACTGTGCAGTATTCGGGTGTTATGAAGACTCTGGAAAGAAGGTCAAGGGTGTCAGCTTCTTTTGATTACCAAGAAATGAAGAAGTTCTTCAAAAGTGGATACATTTGCATAAAAGAAAAGACGTCTTTAACCCATACATAGCACGAGTATGTAGTCGTCATTTTGCTTAAATAGCATAAGGCCACTCAGATATGAACCGCTGGACATACCAATACCTCCACGTCAAAGAAGACTAGAGGATGATGCATTTCCAACACTGATTTTACCAAATTCTAAAGGCAAGAATATGACTCACCACTAAAAGAAAAGAAAAAAAAGAGAAACAAAAAAAAAAGAAACACGAAGTGATACTTTTCAAAGATACTTTTCAACAGTTACCCATGAAAATATCAAATGGGTGGACATATTCACTACGTTTTTCTTGCACAAACTCTTGCATACAAATCTGTCTATCTGTTTATCTTTCTATTTATCAATCTATCTCTCTGTCTAATATACAGTATACTGATTTTACTGTATATTGCATGAGGTTCGGAGGAACACCAGTTACACACACTCTCTCCTCTCTCTCTCTCATTATATATTGAAATGTATACAATGTTATGTAGACATGTATGTGGATATGCAATATAAAAATTCACATATATAAAAGGGGCTAATAAATATTCACTACATTTTTCTTGCAATAACTATTCCATACAAGCCTTTGTATCTATCTATCAATCTGTCTGTCTAATGTATATTGATTTTATAATGTATATAAATAATGAGAGAGAGTGAGAGAGAGAAAGAGAGAGATACTGAACAGGCCAAGATATATGGGAGTGTCAAAGGACACTGGGGAATTGTACCAGAAGGATAACCTCACGTATACTTTCTCTCTCTCTCTCTGCAATTATGTATTTGTATATATGTAGTATATGTATATAAGAATATAGAATATACAGCAAATTCAGTATATTAGACAGAGAAAAGGAGAAATACATATTTACATACATACATACATAGGCTTGTATAGAAAATTTATTGCATAAAAATAGTACACAAATTTTTATTGTATATCCACATGTAGCAACGTATTATGTACATATAAATATATACTGAGAGAGAGAGAGAGAGAGAGAGAGAGAGAAACCTGCTTCTTATCTTTGTCCTTCTCCATTAGTTTAGCCACACCTTGTGTAAGTTCCCTCAATATGAGTTCTTGAGGGCAGATGGTGAAAGAGATAATGAGAGTAACTGGGTAGAATTTATAAGCAGGCAGGTAGGAGAATTAATAGTACCAAGTGAAGAGTTTCAGAAACAATTGAGAGTGATGGAAAATTTATTTCAGTGTTGCTGTGGGAACCAGTTAAAGCCAGGAAAGGGAGCCATGAAAGTTCTTACAAAAGATATTGGTATTTTTCTTGCTTTGCCTTCAGATATTGTTCAGTACTTTGTCCGTTGCCGTATATTTATTAGAAAGCACATTCTGAACAACCGTAAAATCTCAAGTCAAGAAAACAAAAAAGTGAAATATCTAGTAAATCAGAAGGCAATAGTATGCATTTTTTTTTTTTTTTTACCTATACCGTGTTAAGAAAACGGAGCTGCCAGTGAAGTCTTGGGAGTGTGTACACCACAGGAAATGGAGCAGACAGGGGAAGAAACAGTAGGGGAGAGAGGGGAAGAGGGACAGGTATGCCACGTGATGTCACGCCACCTGCACGCAGTTAGACCTGGGATTCTCTAGGCCTTGGCCATGGCAGCAGCATCACGTCACCCTTGGCAACTGCAGGCGGCAAGATCTCTGTTGCTAAAAAAAAAAAAAAAAAAAATAGACGGCATTCTTAAGAAAGTCACAGCTGCTAGATAATAGTATGCTGGAATACAAACTGCTTCCTGAAAGACACAGCATACCCTCGACAGGGTTTAAACCAACAAAAAGATGTTTAATTACCACCTATCGAGATAGTCAGATGAGTATGAGTTTCCTCTTGAAATGACAAAATTTACTGCGTTTTTCATAACGCAGTAGAGATCACTAAATCTGCAAGCATCCAACAGTACAACATGATTACTGCAGAAGGAGAACGTTGCAATAGCTAGTCTCGTGGGTGATGTGAAATAAAATCCTGGTAATGTGTGATTTTCCAGCTCAACAGAGAAAAGATATACAATAATGAAAAAAAAAAAAAAATCGAGATATTTGCAGAGCACTTCTTTTCCGGTGAAGGCTCAGTGCCTCGGCAAAAGCTCATAAGTTTTGCTTAATTACCCATAAGTAGAGCGTTGGAGTGGCTCTATCATTTTATTGGTACAATTTTCAGCCAAATATCATTATCTCTCACAGTAACTATAGTGTAAATTTTGATTTGCGTTGTAATAGAAATTCATCGACGAAAAGGCTATCAACAATTGAGTATGTGTATGTACAGTATATCAAAATAATCCGACTAAATACATTTTAT